>NC_053022.1:28268992-28568992 GCF_003073215.2 Triticum urartu
CTACATGCTGCAAGACGGAGGCTGCCAGAAGCGTAGTCTTCGAAAGGATTAGCTATCCCCCTCTTATTCTGGCTTTCTGCAGTTCAGTCCACCGATATGGCCCTTTACACATTTACCCATGAATATGTAGTGTAGCTTCTTGCTTGCGAGTACTTTGGATGAGTACTCACGGTTGCTTTCTCCTTCTTTCCCTCTATCCCTTCTACCTGGTTGTCGCAACCAGATGTTGGATCCCAGGAGCCAGACGCCACCTTCGATGACGACTCCTACTACACCGGAGGTGCCTACTACTACGTGGTGCCCGCTGACGACGACCAGGAGTAGTTAGGAGGGTCCCAGGCAGGAGGCCTGCGCCTCTTTCGATCTGTATCCCAGTTTGTGCTAGCCTTCTTAAGGCATACTTGTTTAACTTATGTCTGCACTCAGTTTTTGTTGCTTCCGCTGACTCGTCTATGATCGAGCTCTTGTATTCGAGCCCTCGAGGCCCCTGGCTTTTAATATGATGCTTGTATGACTTATTTTATTTGTAGAGTTGTGTTGTGATATCTTCCCGTGAGTCCCTGATCTTGATCGTACACGTTTGCGTGTATGATTAGTGTACGATTGAATCGGGGGCGTCACAAGTTGGTATCAGAGCCAGCTGCCTGTAGGAACCCCCCTTCCACACTCCTTGGCCGAAGTCGAGTCTAGACATTACAAAACCCTTTTACTAACATGGCTGTGTGCCTTACGGGCCCACGTCGCCATCTGGGTGTTATTAGGACCTTTTATTCCTCGATCTATACTCTGGGACTCTGATCTCTCTTCTATTCGGGTTAAATGATTTTGCTAAAATCTAACTCTAGGTTCTCGTTACCACTTCCTTCCGGAAAACCCTTTCATTACGGATGATCGACTGCTTGAACAGAAGATTCTGACAATACTCTCCGATATTTTTTCGAGACCTTGTGCCTGTTGCTTTTGCAATTCCCTACCACTGAAAAATCCCTATGGATAAATACTTACACCTGTCGTTCTTACTTTTATTCCCATTGGGTCTTGTTATTACAAGATACCCTGTAATACTCGTCGTTGTTTCGATAATCCTTTGGGCTTACTGCCTTGTTGTTCTTTGTCACCTGTATACCCCTACGGATTATTCTCGCACTTATCGAGTATCCGCTCATCCCCCAGTTGTTCATGTGTTTCACAATGGTCATTGAAATACTATTCAATCTTCCGAAAATCCTCAGTAGCTTATTGCTCTTGAAATTCTTTCCTTGCTTGCGTTATGGTTAATCCCATAAGTATAGTAATCTTATTGGCATTCTTTGCGACCGTCATTTTGATCCTATTGATTCAACATGAGTGCGAATGCACGCAATCATCAGTCGGATCCTAGAATTCATCCTTCCGGCTCAGACGCCAGTTTAAACATGAGCTGGATCTCGACCAATCAGTTGACCATCGACCTTACCCTTAAGGCTATTCAACTTATCCATCCCTGATCAGAGCATTGCTTCTGATCCCTTGTCTTGGAATTGATAATTCCTTTGCATTTGAGCCTTGAATTAGTCAGTTGTTTCTAAAGTCTGATCTCCTTGCATTGTTTCTCCCTCTGGTTGAGTGCCGATGCTCACACCAGATCCCTTGAGGACCACCAGATCATTTGTTGGATTTTATCCAACAACGTCCTTCATATTCAATAAGCCTGTGAGCCTTTTCCTTGGATACATAAGGCCTTTAGTAAATTGTATCCTCTGTTTCCTCAACCATGCTTTGTTTCCGAGCTGGTGGTATTTACGATTGTAGCTTGTGGTATATGTTCCTAAGATGCCCCTATGGGTTGAACCTATACCTGCTCTAAAACTGTGTGAACCCAAAAGATTTCACGGGTCATACTTATATGGTATTGCACCAGGTAAAAACTTTCAACAAGTAATGTCATTTTTGAAATACGAGAGGTGAATGAAAAGTTATGCATTGAAGAAGTGGGAGTCGACCTTGAACCTTGCGTTCATGCCCATGGACACGATGTAGATCTTATCATTAAAGCTTCTCTTAATTAATTATTCCTTTGGTATAAGTTCATCTTGTATCTGGGATCTGGCCTTTTGCAATCGTGGTTCCGACCATGTTCTTCTTTAAATACAATTTCTCGTGCAAGTTTAAGCACTTGTCTTCTGCGGAGTAATACCCCAGACCAACCTCTACTTTCATTTGTCGTCGAGTATTACCCCCTAGTATCTCAAGATTATCACGGAACTGCATAACCTCTTATGAGTTCTTCATCAAGTGCTACATTCTCATTGATTCCAATTTTTCATGAGCTCTGAGTAATTTAACACTCAAAGACATCGATAATTGAATCGATTCCGCACTGCGATTCAACAACTCTTAGTAACCTTCAATGCATACGAGTTTGTACTCGATCGTGTCATTCCCAGCTGATTGACCACATCATCATCGTCAGGCTGACTGCTTGACCATTCTACCTATGTCCTTCATCCTCGAGACACAATCCCGACAGTGCTCTAATCTTACATCGAACTTTCACCTTCATATTGGTTGTCTTGAGAGACAACTCTGAATTCTGAGATGGCATCTTATCTATGGTTATAATAACCTTTTGCTTCACCATTCCCTTGGCTTGATGTCATCGCCAAGCGATTGAATCCTCATGGAGCCTCTCGGCAAAATTTGTTGTGATCATCATCATAATTTTAACTCTTTCCAGGATACCAATCGAATTCATGACGAGAAATACCATCCTTGCCCTCGATGATTTGTGTTATCATCGACCATTTATTGCCTTCCCACCAACACAAGCATGTTCGTGTTTGGTGTTATACCTTCAGTTCCTTGCTATCCAGCAATTGGTTTTCTTTACCTTGGAACATTACCTTCTATTATGTCATCAATGTTGTGAGAATTTCACCACCTCTTAAGAATTCGTGATACAGTGATGCTTCTCGCCATCACCATTCCTTACTTGGTCCCCGTGTTGAGTGAACTCCGTTGTGCAAATCTAATATCACTAGCAACCCTATTGCTTCAGAGTTATTGGACAATGATTCCAATTTGGTGTGTTGGTTGCCCAATCGCCATTCCGACGTTGGTCGTGCAACCCAACCCATATTTCGGGTGCACCTTTCAACCAATGTTTAATTGTGTATGGTTCCCTCCAGCATACATCATTAAGTCATTTGATTTGACTAAGGTTATCTCCTTGTTCACTTAATTGTGGAAATCCATCTTTTGGAAAACTCTTTGAATTGTTGCTGAGTTCATCAGCCACCTCCTCCTTATCTCCTTGATTTAATGATGAACTCTTGTTTCAGAACTCGCTTCCATAGTTCAATTCCCGAAAATCTTACAATGTCATCTCGTCAATTTGTCTTGCACCTTTCCTTCTCAGGCATCTTAAGTCTGAGGTTTCCTAACACCAATCAGATCTGAATCTCGGTCAGATATGATGGTTGGAACATATTTCCAAGAGTTATAACATTGGTCTTTATATGATCTGGTAAGGTGATGTCATGCCTAGCACACCTGGCCGGAGGACCTATTGTTATAGTTTCCTTTTTAACAAGGTTAACCATTTTTCTATGAGGAAATTGAATGCCTTGTTTAATAAGTTTATCCTGATGGACCTTTCGTGTATCCGAAGTCCGACCTTTGCTTGATGACCATGTCAATGCTATCTCGAAGCATGTCTGTGGTACTCCGATTTTCAATAAAAATATTTGAAGCACAATACTAAATTTCGTTATCAATTATCCAAACACCGTTGTATGGGTAATGTCATGAAGTTCCTCCTCCTTTACCTAAAGGGTTTTCTGCGTTATATCCCGTCATGGATATCATGATCTGCTTGTCCTTGTGAATGATATATCCCTGAAACATGTGTTTAAACACAGTTACATTTCCATTGTTCTGTTTAATCTGATAGACACTTTTACCTTTCCATTGGTTTGTTTAAACCCTTTCTAGGATTTATATGATCTAAGCAGTAATATTTTCCTGCTTACGAAAACACCTCGGTGTACCACCTTATCAGTCAGACCCTGTTACTATTGTTGATGACATTTCGGTAGCCACCGATGGACGGGAACCTTGCCTATTGGCCCGCCTCGTTCAACAAGCAGGAAAATGGTTCTCTTCGTCCCTCACCCTTGGTACCAACGTTGTTGCCGACATAGCTGGCATGGTACTCCCTGACAGGCCTTGCTATCATGACCGTGCAAGATGTCACTGCTCCTATAAAAAAAAGGAACCACATGGTGGGCCCATAACCCATAGTTTCACAGGATCGAAACCTGACTCTCCTATACACCCTGTTGCCAAAGTTATTCCTAGAGCTTGGCTTCGTATGTAAGTGATCAATTCTGGTATCAGACACAATACTTATTCCCGTTGCTCTGATCCCCATTCACACTCTGTTTCAGGCAATGAACGATTGCCTATCCGCTTGAAACTTCTTATTGCACCGTCTTACTTTGCTCTCGATGTGTTTCATTTGTTCAACTCGAGAGATACTCATATGTTCATACTTGGGAAACCCCCAGAAGATTTTCCCTTGTAACATCCTATCGTTGTAGAGCTGCCCCTTACCTATTCGTAAGTACGATGGAGATCCCGAAGAAAGGATGACAAAGTGATCATGGTGACTTGAAGCAGTGAAATGAAGACATCAACGAAAGGGGTCAACCTCTTCGAAAGGGCAGCCAAGACCGAGAAGACTCGTTAGGTTTTTCGCTACCAACACCTTCGCCCCTTACTCCACCGCTTAAATCTCGGGACGAGATTTCTTGTAGTGGACGAGAATTGTGACGCCCGGGTAATTAAGCTACAGTGATCCTCTGCTAATGGTGCCACGTCACCTCGTTTATAGTTGCTAATCTTGAGTTAGTTCGAAACTGATTCAAATTCAAATTAAAAAAATAGGCAAACGAAAAAAGTTTTCAAATATTAAAACTAAAATGTTCGGAGTGAACCAAATATTGCATAGATAATTATGGTGGAGAAACCACACTTTTATAAAATGTTTAAATACTCTTAAATGAATAAAAGAGTAGCAAAAACAATTATTTTAATGCTTTAAAAATAATAAACATTTTCAAAACTAAATTGTTATAAGTATTAAACTATTGTGGCAGTGGCATAATTTGTAAAATCCTATTTAGGTGCCACTTTGGTAATTTACTAAAACTAAAATAAAAGAAAAGAAAATACAAAAGAGAAAAACTAAACTAACAAAAAAACAAAGAGAAAGCCCCCCCCCCCCCCCCCCCCCCCCCGCCGAACCAGATCGGGACGCAACGCCCCCCCCTTTTGCTATACCCCGCTGCCCCTGGCGCCCGTCGCCACCACCGCTCCGCCATCGCCAAGCCGCCTCCTTGCCGGAGAGGGGACGGATCCCGGGGGCCCTGCCGCGGATCCGGCCTCCCTTGCCACCTGCCCACGACCACGCTAAAGCGGGACCCCGCCTGACGTGCTCGACGCCGGCGCCGCATCGCCACGCGCCGTCGCCGGACCCCGCCGGAACGCCTCCTCGACTCCACCGCTCCCCGCCATCGCGTTCGCCCTACATCGGGCCTCCCCTGCAACGCGGGTGAGGAACCCCCCCGTCTCCTCCTTTCCCCTGTCCTCGTGGCGCACAGCCGGCCCCGTGTCCGTCCTCGCCTCGCTGCCCGCGGCAGTGCGTGCCCCGGGTCATCCTGGCGCAAGCACCGCGTCCACTGCCCGCGCTCCCGCCGCCTCGTCCACTGTCGTTTCCCTGCCCTGCCTCTGCTGTGCTGCTGCGTATGATTGCTGCCGCCGCCGGTGCCTTTCCCCGCGCGCCCGTCGGATTTCTGGCTCCTCCGCCCACTGACCACATGTTGTCGCGCTGGCGGCCGATGTTGCCGGTCCTCGCCTGCAGCCCCTCCTACTCGCCAGCCAGCGCGCGCCCACCCCTGCAGTGGCCGTTGCTGCAGCCCTGGGCGTGCGCCCGGGCGGTCTGGGTGCTCGTATCACCCCGGCGCCCGCAACCCGCCTCACCGCGCGCCCGTTAAGCCCTCTGGGCAGCTGACCAGTGTGCCCACGCCCCAGAACGTTTTAATTAAAAAAAAGAAGAAGAAAAGAATTAAAAAAATATAATAATAATAAAAATAATTAATTAATTAATTAATTAAGGAAATAATTAAGTTAATTAATTATAATTAGATTAACCTAATCACTAATTAACTGTTAGTTAATTAAAACAGAGTATGACGAACGGGACCCACCTGTCAGGTTGACCAAGTCAACTACTGACGTCATGCTGACGTCATGATGACGTCAGCAGACACTATTCTGGATAATGTTGATTAAATTAAATAAATAAATCCTAAAAATGATTTAAATCTTTTAAAATTAATATAAAATAAACCGTAGCTCGGATGGAAAAACTTTGTACATGAAAGTTGCTCAGAACGACGAGACGAATTCGGATACGCAGCCCGTTCGCCCGCCACGCATCCTTAGCATAGCGAACACGCAATTTTCCCTCCTCCGGCTCCTCCGCCCGAAAACGCGAATCACCGGGGATAATTTCCCGGATGTTCCCCCCTTCACCGATACCACCTCGTACCGTGTTAGGGCACACCTAGCATCGCGCTTTGCCATGTCGTGCATCGTTATGCATCTGTTTGCATTATATTTATTGTTTCTTCCCCCCTCTTCTTCCGCTAGACACCGAGACCGACGCCGCTGCTACCCAGTACGACTACGGAGTTGACGACCCCTCTCTCTTGCCAGAGCAACCAGGCAAGCCCCCCCCTTTGATCACCAGATATTGCCTACTCTTCTCTATACTGGTTGCATTAGAGTAGTGTAGCATGTTACTGCTTCCCGTCAATCCTATACTGATGCATAGCCTGTCCTTGCTACTACTGTTGTTATCTTTACCTGCAATCCTATTGCTTAGTATAGGATGCTAGTTTATCATCAGTGGCCCTACATCCTTGTCCGTCTGCCATGCTATACTATCGGGCCGTGATCACTCGGGAGTTGATCACGGGTATATACTATATACTTTATACATGATACATGTGGTGACCAAAGACGGGTCGGCTTGAGGAGCACCCGCGAGTGGAGTTTTGAGGCGGAGCGGCAGGGCAGGTTCCGACCACCTAGGAGAGAGGTGGGCCTGGCCCTGGTCGGCGTTCGCGGATACTGAACACGCTTAACGAGATCTGGGTATTTGATCTGAGTCGGGCCATTTGGTCTATACGCACTAACCATCTACGCGGGAGTAGTTATGGGTATCCCGGCGTCGTGGTATCAGCCGAAGCCTTCGTGACGTCAGCGACGGAGCGGCGCGCGCTGGATTGGACTGGAACGCCACTAGGCTAGGTCTGCTTCCGGCCGCCCTCGCAACGTGCAGGTGTGCTAAGGGCGATGGGCCCAGACCCCTGGGCGCTTAGGTTTAGACCGGCGTGCTGACCTCTCTGTTGGTCTAGGTGGGGCTGCGACGTGTTGATCTTCCGAGGCCGGGCATGACCCAGGAAAGTGTGTCCGGCCAAATGGGATCGAGCGTGTTGGGGTATGTGGTGCACCCCTGCAGGGAAGTTAATCTATTCGAATAGCCGTGATCTTCGGTAACAGGACGATTTGGAGTTGTACCTTGACCTTATGACAACTAGAACCGGATACTTAATAAAACACACCCTTCCAAGTGCCAGATACAACCGGTGGTCGCTCTCTCTCAGGGATACGAGGAGGGGATCGCCGGGTAGGATTATTGCTATGCGATGATACTTGGAGGACTGCAGTCTACTCCCTTCTACATGCTGCAAGACGGAGGCTGCCAGAAGCGTAGTCTTCGAAAGGATTAGCTATCCCCCTCTTATTCTGGCTTTCTGCAGTTCAGTCCACCGATATGGCCCTTTACACATTTACCCATGAATATGTAGTGTAGCTTCTTGCTTGCGAGTACTTTGGATGAGTACTCACGGTTGCTTTCTCCTTCTTTCCCTCTATCCCTTCTACCTGGTTGTCGCAACCAGATGTTGGATCCCAGGAGCCAGACGCCACCTTCGATGACGACTCCTACTACACCGGAGGTGCCTACTACTACGTGGTGCCCGCTGACGACGACCAGGAGTAGTTAGGAGGGTCCCAGGCAGGAGGCCTGCGCCTCTTTCGATCTGTATCCCAGTTTGTGCTAGCCTTCTTAAGGCATACTTGTTTAACTTATGTCTGCACTCAGTTTTTGTTGCTTCCGCTGACTCGTCTATGATCGAGCTCTTGTATTCGAGCCCTCGAGGCCCCTGGCTTTTAATATGATGCTTGTATGACTTATTTTATTTGTAGAGTTGTGTTGTGATATCTTCCCGTGAGTCCCTGATCTTGATCGTACACGTTTGCGTGTATGATTAGTGTACGATTGAATCGGGGGCGTCACAAATGTGAAGCATTTGTGGGAACAACTAACTTTCCAAATTATGACATCTTGCTACAATAATGGACCGATATTCTAAGCACTGAAAGAGGTCTTTAGGCAATATAATATCCAGCGCCAAAGAGCACCTAATAGAAGATGATTAATGCTTTGCTGGGTACTTCCTCAATATAAGAGCGTTTAGATCACTATTTTAGTATTCTAAACGCTCTTATAAATCTTTACAGAGGGAGTATTATTTTTAGCTGGTGTTGTTGGAAGAACAAAAGGTTTCAGCTATTTTAGCTAGTGTTGTTGGAACAACAGTGTTTCAGCTATTTTTCTGTCTGGTTATCTGTTGTGTGAATTATAAAAGTTACTCCCTCCGTCCCATGATATAAAAGCATTTTTGACACTATATTAGTGTCAAAAACGTTCTTATATTATGAGATGGAGGGAGTAACTTTTAGACACAACTATGCTTCTGTTGCATTGGTGACTGTGCCTCGAGAAGAGATACAACTGTGTTTCTTCCATCTGAGCTTGTAGAGGTCAAATTTTAGACACACAAGCACAACACAGGTCCTTTTTAGAGCTGTGCCTCAACCAGAACCCAACGTGTGCTTTTTCCAACTGAACCTTTGAAAGGACCTAGAGGCACATGTGCTTCTGCTGCACCGGGAAACTGTGCTTCCGGCAGAGGCAAAAAATGCTTTTTCCAACCGAGCTTACTACAATTATGCTTCAGCAAGCATCATAGTTTTCCTTAAGATCAAATGGTTTCCAAAGAAATATTCATTTTTATGTTTATTTTTATTATTTTGCTTGATTTCAGTTCAGGCGACATAAAAGAGAGGAAGACTGAGTTCTATCCTTACTAACATTAGTTTTCACTGCTGCACATTTGAGTGCTGAGGCCGTTCACCTAGGATGCGTTTGGTAGCCCGCGTATACCTCAGCCAGGCCCGCATGGAAAAAACAGGTCCGTTTGGTTATCCGCATTCACTGTTGAGCCTCCATGGCACGAAAATTAAAGCACCTCTGGGCCTGCATCCAGAGAAACACTCAAAGCAGGGCGATCCAAGACGACGGTTACCACCGGAGCGCATCGGCCAGGGCGGTAAGTCCTCGCCCTCTCTGTAGACTTCTGCTTTCGACCCGGGCTAGATTAGATTTGAGCACGCGATTGGAGAGTTAGAGAGGGGATTGAACACATCGGGGGTGGAGGATTGCCATCCATTGATTCTGCACCGACGGCTACTAGGGCTCATAGGTTATTTTTCGATTACATCGGGGGTGGGGATTGGGGTACACACTTTCTTCTCTAGCCACGACGACCCTAGAGTCGCGTCGAGTGGCGGGGGGGGGAGGGGTAGCCATCTTCTTTTCTTCCTCATCGTCTTCGTCAAGAACGATGGGTCTTGCACGGTCGCCTACCGCCGGCACCGTGGCCACCATCTGCACCTCGTCGTTGTCGGTCTCCAGCGACCCGAACGTCCTACTCCATATGCCGCGGCATGCTGGTCTTGAGGCGTCTTGTACTGTCGGTACTTGACCCATATTGCCCATTGTCTAGCGTCGCCGGAGTCTGCCTGATTCATGGCACAACGCAAGATGTCCACTGACATTGCACCCTTGGCTGGGTCCAGATTCAGTGTCTTCAACTCGTCCGGCATAGCCTTCTTCATCATAGCATCAGCCTCCTTGTGCATGTCATCGATGCTGCTGAAGTTCGAGAACACTTTCATGGCGTGCTAGAACTTCTTGCGGTCACCGAGCGAGCACCCAAGGAAGAAGGCCCTCCATCCAATGCCCCGAGGGAAGGGTTGGGGTTGGAGTTGGAGCTCATGGCGAGGGAGAGGTGGTGAAACAGAGAGGTGGAAGAGGAGAGGTGGTGAAACAGAAGGGGTTTGATTGCGGTGCTGGGTTAGTAGGATGGGTTAATATAGGAGCGTTAGGTCGATATGAATGAATGCTGACCATTGAACTGCGTGTTGTTCATAATGTAGATGGAGAAGGGCAAGGAGGTCGTGCCGCCATTGGTCGAAGTGCCAGTGCTGGATCACCCTGTTGGAAATATGCCCTAGAGGCAATAATAAAATGGTCATTATTATATTTCTTTTTTCATGATAATTGTCTATTGTTCATGCTATAATTGTGTTATCCGGAAATCGTAATACATGTGTGAACACATAGACCACAACACGTCCCTAGTGAGCCTCTAGTTGACTAGCTCGTTGATCGAAAGATAGTCATGGTTTCCTGACTATGGACATTGGATGTCATTGATAACGGGATCACATCATTAGGAGAATGATGTGATGGACAAGACCCAATCCTAAGCTTAGCTCAAAGATCGTGTAGTTCGTTTGCTGTAGCTTTTCTGAGTGTCAAGTATCATTTCCTTAGACCATGAGATTGTGCAACTCCTGGATACCGTAGGAGTGCCTTGGGTGTGCCAAACATCACAACGTAACTGGGTGACTATAAAGGTACATTACAGGTATCTCTGAAAGTGTCTGTTGGGTTGGCACGAATCGAGACTGTGATTTGTCACTCCGTATGACGGAGAGGTATCTCTGGGCCCACTCGGTAATGCATCATCACAATGAGCTCAAAGTGATCAAGTGGTTGATCATGGGATCATGCATTACGGTATGAGTAAAGTGACTTGCCGGTAACGAGACTGAACGAGGTATTGGGATACCGACGATCGAGTCTCGGGCAAGTAACGTACCGATTGACAAAGGAAATTGTATACGGGATTGATTAAGTCCTCAACATCGTGGTTCATCCGATAAGATCATCGAGGAGCATGTGGGATCCAACATGGGTATCCAGATCCCGCTGTTGGTTATTGACCGGAGAGCCGTCTCGGTCATGTCTACGTGTCTCCCGAACCCGTAGGGTCTACACACTTAAGGTTCGGTGACGCTAGGGTTGTAGAGATATGAGTCTGTAGTAACCCGAAAGTTGTTCGGAGTCCCGGATGAGATCCCGGATGTCACGAGGGGTTCCGGAATGGTCCGGAGGTGAAGAATTATATATAGGAAGTGCACTTTCGGCCATCGGGAGAGTTTCGGGGGTCACCGGTATTGTACCGGGACCACCGGAAGGGTCCCGGGGGTCCACCGGATGGGGCCACCCATCCCGGAGGGCCCCATGGGCTGAAGTGGAGAGGGGAACCAGCCCCTGGTGGGCTGGTGCGCCCCCCTTGGGCCCCCCATGCACCTAGGGTTGGGAACCCTAGGGGAGGGGGCGCCTACACTTGCCTTGGGGGGTACTCCACCCCTTGGCCGCCCCCCCCCCCCTAGGAGATCGCATCTCCTAGGGCCGGCGCACCCCCCTAGGGGGCCTATATAAAAGGGGGGGAGAGGGCAGCAACACCTCAAGTCTTGGCGCCTCCCTCTCCCCTGCTACACCTCTCCCTCTCGCAGAAGCTCGGCGAAGCCCTGCTGCGATCACTGCTGCATCCACCACCACGCCGTCGTGCTGCTGGATCTTCATCAACCTCTCCTTCCCCCTTGATGGATCAAGAAGGAGGAGACGTCATCCGCTCCGTACGTGTGTTGAACGCGGAGGTGCCGTCCGTTCGGCACTTGGTCGTCGGTGATTTGGATCACGGCGAGTACGACTCCATCATCCCCGTTCTCTTGAACGCTTCCGCTCACGATCTACAAGGGTATGTAGATGCACTCTCCTCTCGTTGCTAGTTGACTCCATAGATTGATCTTGGTGAAACGTAGGAAATTTTTTTGTTTTCTGCAACGTTCTCCTACAGTGGCATCATGAGCTAGGTCTATGCGTAGTTACTATGCACGAGTAGAACACAAAGTAGTTGTGGGCGTCGATATTTTCAATTTACTTGCCGTTACTAGTCTTATCTTGATTCGGCGGCATCGTGGGATGAAGCGGCCCGGACCAACCTTACACATACGCTTACGTGAGATCGGTTCCACCGACTGACATGCACTAGTTGCATAAGGTGGCTGGCGGGTGTCTGTCTCTCCCACTTTAGTCGGATCGGATTCGATGAACAGGGTCCTTATGAAGGGTAAATAGAAATTGGCAATTCACATTGTGGTTTTGGCGTAGGTAGGAAAACATTCTTGCTAGAACCCTATTGCAGCCACGTAAAACTTGCAACAACAATGAGAGGACGTCTAACTTGTTTTTGCAGCAAGTGTCATGTGATGTGATATGGCCAAAGTTGTGATGAATGATGAATGATGAATGATATATATGTGATGTATGAGATCATGTTCTTGTAATAGGAATCACGACTTGCATGTCGATGAGTATGACAACCGGCTGGAGCCATAGGAGTTGTCTTTATTTTTGTATGACCTGTGTGTCATTGAGAAACGCCATGTAAATTACTCTACTTTATTGCTAAACATGTTAGCCATAGTAGTAGAAGTAATAGTTGGCGAGCAACTTCATGGAGACACGATGATGGAGATCATGATGATGGGGATCATGGTGTCATGCCGGTGACAAGATGATCATGGAGCCCCAAGATGGAGATCAAAGGAGCTATATGATATTGGCCATATCATGTCACTATTATTTGATTACATGTGATGTTTATCATGTTTTTGCATCTTGTTTACTTAGAACGACGGTAGTAAGTAAGATAATCCCTTATAATAATTTCAAGAAAGTGTTCCCCCTAACTGTGCGCCGTTGCGACAGTTCGTTGTTTCGAAGCACCACGTGATGATCGGGTGTGATAGATTCCAACGTTCACATACAACGGGTGTAAGACAGATTTACACATGCAAACACTTAGGTTGACTTGACGAGCCTAGCATGTACAGACATGGCCTCGAAACACAGAAGACCGAAAGGTCGAGCATGAGTCGTATAGAAGATACGATCAACATGAAGATGTTCACCGATGTTGACTAGTCCGTCTCACGTGATGATCGGACACGGCCTAGTTGACTCGGATCATGTTATACTTAGATGACTGGAGGGATGTCTATCTGAGTGGGAGTTCATTGAATAATTTGATTAGATGAACTTAATTATCATGAACTTAGTCTAAAATCTTTACAATATGTCTTGTAGATCAAATGGCCAATGTTGTCCTCAACTTCAACGCGTTCCTAGAGAAAACCAAGCTGAAAGACGATGGCAGCAACTATACGGACTGGGTCCGAAACCTGAGGATCATCCTCATAGCTGCCAAGAAAGATTATGTCCTACGAGCACCGCTAGGTGAAGCACCTTCTTTCCCTGCAGAACAAGACGTTATGAACGCTTGGCAGACACGTGCTGATGATTACTCCCTCGTTCAGTGCGGCATGCTTTACAGCTTAGAACCGGGGCTCCAAAAGCGTTTTGAGCGACACAGAGCATATGAGATGTTCGAAGAGCTGAAAATGGTTTTCCAAGCTCATGCCTGGGTCGAGAGATATGAGGTCTCCGACAAGTTCTTCAGCTGTAAGATGGAGGAAAATAGTTCTGTCAGTGAGCACATACTCAAAATGTCTGGGTTGCATAACCGCTTGACTCAGCTAGGAGTTAATCTCCCGGATGACGCGGTCATTGACAGAATCCTTCAGTCGCTTCCACCGAGCTACAAGAGCTTTGTGATGAACTTCAATATGCAGGGGATGGAAAAGACCATTCCTGAAGTATTTGCAATGCTGAAATCAGCAGAGGTAGAAGTCAAAAAGGAACATCAAGTGTTGATGGTGAATAAAACCACTAAGTTCAAGAAAGGCAAGGGTAAGAAGAACTTCAAGAAGGACGGCAAGGGAGTTGCCGCGCCCGGTAAGCAAGCTGCCAGGAAGAAGCCAAAGAATGGACCCAAGCCCGAGACTGAGTGTTTT
Organism: Triticum urartu; assembly: GCF_003073215.2. Taxonomy (NCBI): domain Eukaryota; kingdom Viridiplantae; phylum Streptophyta; class Magnoliopsida; order Poales; family Poaceae; genus Triticum; species Triticum urartu. The sequence continues at coordinate 28,283,216 of NC_053022.1, forward strand.
TATTGCAAGGGAAGTGGTCACTGGAAGCGGAACTGCCCCAAATACTTAGCGGACAAGAAGGCCGGCATCACGAAAGGTATATGTGATATACATGTAATTGATGTGTACCTTAACAGTACTCGTAGTAGCTCCTGGGTATTTGATACCGGTGCGGTTGCTCACATTTGTAACTCAAAGCAGGAGCTGCGGAATAAGCGGAGACTGACGAAGGACGAGGTGACGATGCGCGTCGGGAATGGTTCCAAGGTCGATGTGATCGCCGTCGGCATGCTACCTCTACATTTACCTACAGGATTAGTTTTAAACCTCAATAATTGTTATTTAGTGCCAGCTTTGAGCATGAACATTGTATCAGGATCTCGTTTAATTCGAGATGGCTACTCATTTAAATCCGAGAATAATGGTTGTTCTATTTATATGAGAGATATGTTTTATGGTCATGCTCCGATGGTGAATGGCTTATTCTTAATGAATCTCGAGCATAATGCTACACATATTCATAGTGTGAATACCAAAAGATGTAAGGTTGATAATGATAGTCCCACATACTTGTGGCACTGCCGCCTTGGTCACATAGGTGTCAAACGCATGAAGAAGCTCCATGCAGATGGACTTTTAGAGTCTCTTGATTACGAATCATTTGACACGTGCGAACCATGCCTCATGGGTAAAATGACCAAGACTCCGTTCTCAGGAACAATGGAGCGAGCAACCAACTTATTGGAAATCATACATAGTGATGTGTGCGGTCCAATGAGTGTTGAGGGTCGCGGTGGCTATCGTTATGTTCTCACCCTCACTGATGACTTGAGTAGATATGGGTATGTCTATTTAATGAAACACAAGTCTGAGACCTTTGAAAAGTTCAAGGAATTTCAGAGTGAGGTTGAGAATCAATGTGACAGGAAAATCAAGTTCTTGCGATCAGATCGTGGGGGAGAATACTTGAGTCACGAATTTGGCACACACTTAAGAAAATGTGGAATAGTTTCACAACTCACGCCGCCTGGAACACCTCAGCGTAATGGTGTGTCCGAACGTCGTAATCGCACTCTATTAGATATGGTGCGATCTATAATGTCTCTTACCGATTTACCGCTATCATTTTGGGGCTATGCTTTAGAGACTACCGCATTCACTTTAAATAGGGCTCCATCGAAATCCGTTGAGACGACACCGTATGAATTATGGTTTGGGAAGAAACCTAAGCTGTCGTTTCTAAAAGTTTGGGGATGCGATGCTTATGTCAAGAAACTTCAACCTGAAAAGCTCGAACCCAAGTCGGAAAAATGCGTCTTCATAGGATACCCTAAAGAAACTATTGGGTATACCTTCTACCTCAGATCCGAAGGCAAGATCTTTGTTGCCAAGAATGGATCCTTTCTAGAGAAAGAGTTTCTCTTGAAAGAAATGAGTGGGAGGAAGGTAGAACTTGATGAAGTATTACCTCTTGAACCGGAAAGTGGCGCAACACAGGAAAATGTTCCTGAGGTGCCTGCACCGACTAGAGAGGAAGTTAATGATGATGATCATGAAACTTCAGACAAGTTGCTACTGAACTTCGTAGGTCCACAAGGACACGTTCCGCACCAGAGTGGTATGGCAACCCTGTCTTGGAAATCATGTTGTTAGACAACGGTGAACCTTCAAACTATGAAGAAGCGATGGCGGGCCCGGATTCTGACAAATGGCTGGAAGCCATGAAATCCGAGATAGGATCCATGTATGAAAACGAAGTATGGACTTTGACTGACTTGCCCATTGATCGGCGAGCCACAGAAAATAAATGGATCTTTAATAAGAAGACAGACGCGGATGGTAATGTGACCATCTATAAAGCTCGGCTTGTCGCTAAGGGTTATCGACAAGTTCAAGGGGTTGACTACGATGAGACTTTCTCACCTGTAGCGAAGCTGAAGTCCGTCCGAATCATGTTAGCAATTGCCGCATTCTATGATTATGAGATATGGCAAATGGACGTCAAAACGGCATTCCTTAATGGTTTCCTTAAGGAAGAATTGTATATGATGCAGCCGGATGGTTTTGTCGATCCTAAGAATGCTGACAAGGTGTGCAAGCTCCAATGCTCGATTTATGGGCTGGTGCAAGCATCTCGGAGTTGGAACATTTGCTTTGATGAGATGATCAAAGCGTTTGGGTTTATGCAGACTTATGGAGAAGCCTGCGTTTACAAGAAAGTGAGTGGGAGCTCTGTAGCATTTCTCATATTATATGTAGATGACATACTTTTGATGGGAAATGATATAGAACTTTTGGACAGCATTAAGGCCTACTTGAATAAGAGTTTTTCAATGAAGGACCTTGGAGAAGCTGCTTATATATTAGGCATCAAGATCTATAGAGATAGATCGAGATGCCTTATTGGTCTTTCACATAGTACGTACCTTGACAAGATATTGAAGAAGTTCAAAATGGATCAGTCAAAGAAGGGGTTCTTTCTTGTATTGCAAGGTACGAGATTGAGCACAGCTCAAAGCCCGACCACGGCAGAAGATAGAGAAAAGATGAGTGTCGTCCCCTATGCCTCAGCCATAGGGTCTATCATGTATGCTATGCTGTGTACCAGACCTGATGTAAACCTTGCCGTAAGTTTGGTAGGAAGGTACCAAAGTAATCCCGGCATGGAACACTGGACAGCGGTCAAGAATATCCTGAAGTACCTGAAAAGGACTAAGGACATGTTTCTCGTTTATGGAGGTGACGAAGAGCTCGTCGTAAAGGGTTGCGTCGATGCTAGCTTCGACACAGATCTGGATGACTCTAAGTCACAAACCGGATACGTGTATATTTTGAATGGTGGGGCAGTAAGCTGGTGCAGTTGCAAGCAAAGCGTTGTGGTGGGATCTACATGTGAAGCGGAGTACATGGCAGCCTCGGAGGCAGCACAAGAAGCAGTCTGGGTGAAGGAGTTCATTACCGACCTAGGAGTCATACCCAATGCGTCGGGCCCGATGACTCTCTTCTGTGACAACACTGGAGCTATTGCCCTTGCCAAGGAGCCCAGGTTTCACAGGAAGACCAGGCATATCAAGCGTCGCTTCAACTCCATTCGTGAAAGTGTTCAAAATGGAGACATAGAGATTTATAAAGTACATACGGACCTGAATGTAGCAGATCCGTTGACTACACCTCTCCCTAGAGCAAAACATGATCAACACCAGAACTGCATGGGTGTTCGATTCATCACAATGTAACTAGAATATTGACTCTAGTGCAAGTGGGAGACTGTTGGAAATATGCCCTAGAGGCAATAATAAAATGGTTATTATTATATTTCTTTGTTCATGATAATTGTCTATTGTTCATGCTATAATTGTGTTATCCGGAAATCGTAATACATGTGTGAACACATAGACCACAACACGTCCCTAGTGAGCCTCTAGTTGACTAGCTCGTTGATCAAAAGATAGTCATGGTTTCCTGACTATGGACATTGGATGTCATTGATAACGGGATCACATCATTAGGAGAATGATGTGATGGACAAGACCCAATCCTAAGCTTAGCTCAAAGATCGTGTAGTTCGTTTGTTGTAGCTTTTCTGAGTGTCAAGTATCATTTCATTAGACCATGAGATTGTGCAACTCCCGGATACCGTAGGAGTGCCTTGGGTGTGCCAAACGTCACAACGTAACTGGGTGACTATAAAGGTACATTACAGGTATCTCCGAAAGTGTCTGTTGGGTTGGCACGAATCGAGACTGGGATTTGTCACTCCGTATGACGGAGAGGTATCTCTGGGCCCACTCGGTAATGCATCATCACAATGAGATCAAAGTGATCAAGTGGTTGATCATGGGATCATGCATTACGGTACGAGTAAAGTGACTTGCCGGTAACGAGACTGAACGAGGTATTGGGATACCGACGATCGAGTCTCGGGCAAGTAACGTACCGATTGACAAAGGAAATTGTATACAGGATTGATTAAGTCCTCACATCGTGGTTCATCCGATGAGATCATCGAGGAGCATGTGGGAGCCAACATGGGTATCCAGATCCCGCTGTTGGTTATTGACCGGAGAGCCGTCTCGGTCATGTCTACGTGTCTCCCGAACCCGTAGGGTCTACACACTTAAGGTTCGGTGATGCTAGGGTTGTAGAGATATGAGTATGCAGTAACCCGAAAGTTGTTCGGAGTCCCGGATGAGATCCCGGACGTCACGAGGAGTTCCGGAATGGTCCGGAGGTGAAGAATTATATATAGGAAGTGCAGTTTCGGCCATCGGGAGAGTTTCGGGGGTCACCGGTATTGTACCGGGACCACCGGAAGGGTCCCGGGGGTCCACCGGGTGGGGCCACCCATCCCGGAGGGCCCCATGGGCTGAAGTGGAGAGGGGAACCAGCCCCTGGTGGGCTGGTGCGCCCCCCTTGGGCCCTCCCATGCGCCTAGGGTTGGGAACCCTAGGGGAGGGGGCGCCTCCACTTGCCTTGGGGGGTACTCCACCCCCTTGGCCGCCCCCCCCCTAGGAGATCCCATCTCCTAGGGCCGGCGCACCCCCCTAGGGGGCCTATATAAAAGGGGGGGCGAGAGGGCAGCAACACCTCAAGTCTTGGCGCCTCCCTCTCCCCTGCTACACCTCTCCCTCTCGCAGAAGCTCGGCGAAGCCCTGCTGCGATCACTGCTGCATCCACCACCACGCCGTCGTGCTGCTGGATCTTCATCAACCTCTCCTTCCCCCTTGCTGGATCAAGAAGGAGGAGACATCATCCGCTCCGTACGTGTGTTGAACGCGGAGGTGCCATCCGTTCGGCACTTGGTCATCGGTGATTTGGATCACGGCGAGTACGACTCCATCATCCCCGTTCTCTTGAACGCTTCCGCTCGCGATCTACAAGGGTATGTAGATGCACTCTCCTCTCGTTGCTAGTTGACTCCATAGATTGATCTTGGTGAAACGTAGGAATTTTTTTTGTTTTCTGCAACGTTCCCCTACACACCCAAGCGCCAATCGGAGGAAACTATGACCACTACCATCAGGAGTCGGGGCCAAGCCACTTCTGCAACGTTATCCTTGCTCCAAAGCTGGAGAGTCTACCATTGCCTTTGGAGTTCACGAAGTACTTCCCAGCTGTCCCTACAGAGTTCAAGCTCAAGACAAACACCAGCAACGCATGGAGGGTGACGATGAGGGTAATCAGCGGCATGGTCACCCTTGATCAGGGTTGGGCCACTTTCGCCGCCGTTCATCAGGTCATGATCAGGTACATGCTGACATTCAAGCTGCCGACCCCCGGCACCATGAAGGTGATCATTTTCAACGACAACGGCGTGGAGGTGGTCACCAAGTGCAAGGAGCACGACAACCACCTGAGCTCCTGTTGCCCGTTCCTTGTTGGTTGTTGGTTTAAGACTTGGGTTTCGTTTAAAACTTAGCGTACTATATTGGCTTAAAACTTGTGTTTGTGCCTAAGTTTATTCTGTTGCTCTAGTTTAGGTCTTAGTTCTTCATGTGTGCCTCTGGTAACCTCACCATATCGAGGAGGAGATTACCACACAACTGTCCTGGATGTAACCAAACAACCGGACTTGTGTTCAGCCTCAAACAAGTCCACAACCAAACAGCAGGCCTTCGGTTTTGGCACATGTAGGCTAGAGGGGATGCAGGCAGCCAATCAACATGCAGCTGTTGGTTTTTTGCGTGCATATGCTCAGCCAGGCCCAGTTGGGACAAGTATACAACGTGGCAAAAAACGATGCAGGTAACCGAACGCATCCCTACTCTCATTTATTGTGTCTATCTAATACTACCTCTCTTCCATAATGCAGAGCATATATAATTTTTTTTAAAGTCAAACTTTATAAACTTTGACCAAGTTTGTAGAGAAAAAATATATACATCTAGAATACGAAATACGTATGCTTAGATACATCATAAGACATACTGTCGTATTGTATACATTTGATATTGTTGATATAAATTATTTTCTCTATAAACTTGGCCCATTTTTTTTGAACTTAACTTGATCAAAGTTTGTAAATTTGACTAAGTTTGATATAAATCTATATATATATATGCACTAAGTTATGGAAAGAAGGGAGTACTTATTTAACCCCCGCCCCATCCCCCCTCCCCCCCCCTCCCACCCCCTAGCGGACGCCATTAATCAGTAGAAGAAGCAGCAGAAATCGAGATCCCTGACCTCTCTCCTCCTTCTGGATCTGGATCGAGATACCGAAGGTAGTTGAATGTCCTCTCTTCTCTTTCTTGGATCCTTGCTCTATGTTCTATTTGCAAAGATGTGTGCAGGAAATTTACACAGGATGATCTCCCAGTACTCGCTCAAGGCTGGTGATTTGAGTATCATCTTCCTTAATGACGTGGTCCTGGATGGTAACTTTAGGATCTCTTTGCATGATGCGCAGGGCACTTAGAAGCGTCCAAAACTCTTGACTCATGGTTCGTCTTTTATCATGCCCACTAAATCTTTATTTCCCCTCCACCCCGCAAAAAAAAATCTTTATTTCCCCTCGAAATCTCTAAATTTTTTTGTGCAGAGTAAAAAAAATTATTTGTATTTAAAGGTATGAGCTTCAGGAATTCGTCATAGCATATGATCCATCCTGATTTAAATACTGTGAAATAAAATATGTAACACTAACACTGTAGTAGAATACATGCGACAAAGCCCCCATAATCCTTTTTCATTGGAGTTGTTGTGGGTTAGTATCTGTCAAAAGTGCCCAATTTTATGTATATATCCTAGTAGAAAACAGTCTTTAACTTTGCATATAGTTTTCATGCCAAGGCTCTATATGAAATTTGTATACTTAGCGGCAAAATTGCATACTGCTTCTGCTAAGCACTTGTGAGAGAAAACAACAACTTGTATTATTAATTACTCGTCCGTAAGTTGAAGAAAGTTTAATTCCTGCTTTGTATTTGAAAACCACTATGCTCGCCTTTTTTGGCACACCAAACATTACTCTGATTCTTTTCATTTTTTATATTTCCTATTTCAAAGAATTGCTTCTATTCTTAACAGTGACTATTAAGAACTGATTGCACAATTGAGTTGAAAGTTGACATTTGATAGTGTTAAAAGCCAAAAACCCCCCCCCCCCCCACAAACCTCCGGGTAATTATCACATAAAACTCCATTTTCCGGAAATAAAATGAAGAAAAGGGAAAACCAAGGAATAAGGGAACACGATTACCGTCGATGAGTAAGGGTAGCCGTAGACAGGCAGACGCGGCGAGTAAGCAGGCCTAGCATGGGGCAAACACACGACGGAACCAGAGCGGCAGTGACAGCGACACGAGAGGAAGACATATCTGAGAAATAAATCAAAAGTTACAATAGAGAACCTAAAAAATAGGACTAAAGTGTAAAAGGGAAAACTAGAAAGCAAAAACCAGAAACTGGGAATCACGGTGGAGCTCCTGCCCGCGCGGCAAGTGTCGAATGCGAAGAGCCCCGGAAAAGTCTACCGAACCTCGACAACATGACACTTGTCGCGCCGGGAGACCCCCCGCCACGACTGACCTTTGCGGGGGATACTCCTTAACTAGTGATTTCACATTTGTTATGAAGCATAAACCAGAATTGGCACATGATCCGAGGCAGACCGTGAAAGAGAAGGGAGGTGAGTATTAGGGAAGAGTTCATCCCAAGCTAAGTTAAACACAAGTTAGCCCGGGTGAGTATTAGGCTAAATTAATAAATGACACTTTAGACCTTGAGCTACCCCTTCCTGAGCGTATCATGTCTAGTACGTACTCCCTCCGTCCGGAAATACTTGTCATCAAAATGAATAAAAGTGGATGTATCTAGATGTATTTTAGTTCTAGATACATCCCTTTTTGTCCATTTTGATGACAAGTATTTCCGGACGGAGGGAGTAGCTGACAAGGTTCTGCCTGGCCACAAATTTCACTATGAGAGCTATATTATACTACATTATAATTGTGCTGCCCACTACTGTTGTGCACTCATTTCATGGACACTATTCAAACAAATAACCGTAAATACTTAGCCACATGTATACTTCTGAAGAAGAAATAGTGATCCAACTTGGCCAAGGGAGGTAGTTGCCACAACTATTAAGGAAACAAATGCTGGAAATAGTGCAAATTTAGAGGGGGTTTACATGTTGAATTCATAAGATGAGAATGGTAACTACAAGTGTTTGGCGTGCACTTGCTGAATTACAACACTTTCTCAAAGATTGCGACATGAAGTTGGTCTTGATTGAATCAAAGATTGCGACATGAAGTTGGTCTTGATTGAATCAAAAATTGCAACATGAAGTGTTCGGCGTGCACTCGCTGAATTACAACCCTGTCTCAAAGGTTCGCCTGAACTACAAAGTTCTTGAAGCTGCTACTACTGCAAAATTAGCAAATATGAGCTTCACATGAAAAGCAGAGCCCAAGTTGCGGCTAGTACATACATTGTTTCTACTTAACAACAGAGTTATACAGGTTAATTTAACTAAGCACCACGCTTTTGGCTTGTTTTGAAACCAATCCAGTACTGGTGAGTGGTGACTGCTACCAAGTATTACTGATTCAATTAAGTCAGTCCATACTCCATAGTAACTGTTCATTGTTGTTTTTTCTAGGCAAAAGGAGTGTTTCGTTGTGAAGCATGGAGAAGCTAGGATAGTGGTTGGAACAAAATCCAACCTGCATTGAGTGGATTTCAGTTTGGACAAAGGATAGGCCTAAGTTAGTTGCAATAAGGTTGCAGTAAGAGTTGGAGGGGGCATCTTTGTCTCCTGGTGAAGATGTGAGAGGGGAGGCTTGGAAAAGGAGCAACTTTGTGAACTAGTAAGCTCATCTTTAAAAGAAAAGAAAACAACTACTCTATTTTGGAACATAGGGAGAATGCTACAGATATGGTTTTTGTCAAACATGCAAATAATTCAAAAGAAGTTGTTTGATACTCACCAGATGTCCAGATGATTCCTCTTTTTTCTGTTCTTCTGTGATTTGTGAGCCCTTTTGGTTAGCATTTGTGTCTACACAGGAAAATGTAAGTTAGCGTAAACCTCTCACACCTCCACAATTGTTGTTGTATTTGGGATGTTGATATAAACTCACATCTGTGAAACGACACATAGCTAATTGGGCTGAACAACTCGATGCTCAGCTCATTCATGAGCGCCCTTTCGTTCGGGGTTGACAACAGCACCACAAAGATATCGTCATCACCCATGTGGCAGTCCTTTGCATCTGCTGCATCGAAGACAACAAACAGACGCATCTTTGGCAGAATATATGAATACAGTGCTGGCCTTGGTACTTTCAAGAAGTACTGCCGCCCATCCTTCCAGGATACCTCGCAAGGCCCAAACATTTCAATGAACTGTTGTTTCAGCTCAGGCCTTGTTTCCAAGTCGTTGACAATCAGTTGGATGTCGTAGGCCCCAAGAGCTGATATTATGTGAAATAGAGCAGATAGCTTATCGGTATCTTTCTCAACCTCACAATAACAGTTGTTTTGAAACTCTTCCAGGATAATCGTATTGCTTGCTGCAATTGAAGAGTTGTGAACACCAAAAGTTAGTTTGCATTCAGTTTTTCAATGGGAGAGATAATCATAAGAGTAGAGAGATGTGCACCTATAGTTTCTTTATCGCTGTCGTTGGACGGTCACCAACCATGAACACCGGGGATCCTCTCAAGGGTGGCGCCCACCTCTCCAACATGTCTTTCACATACTCAAGCGTGTACTTTGGTTGTGTTTTCTCTCTTAAAAGACTATCAGCAAAACTCAGTTTCTCTCTAGTTTCTAATCTTGGTATAACCTCCTCGTATTGTGCTGCCAAAATCCGTAGTTACATAAAGGTTTCATAGTGTGCATCAGAAGGACCAACTTGCTTCAATCCTTTTATTGTATTGATAACGACTTTGCAGTCTGATAAAACTTGCAGCTTTTTGAAAGGAGCTCCTATCTTGAGAAGATAGGACATGGCAAGGCCCTCTGCGTGCACAGAATCTTTACATGCAATGTCATAGCAAACAGCGCAGCAAACAATTTGATCATCAAGGCATATTATTGCTGTTATTTTGGCTAAGCCCGTGTTCTTGTTGTATGAACCATCACATTCCCCACGATAGTACCCTTTTCCTTTATTTGGTCCAACTCGTAGACCGTAGTCCTGTATCTTTTTTGCAAAAAAAATCAGTATATAAGCTCCTATATACCTTTATATCACATATGGCAATCTTTTTGTACGTACAGAGGAGAGAAACGAAGAAGAGAAAGATTCCAACGCCACTTGGGCCAATATTGGGCTGCTACATTGCTAGCTAGCGCTACTGGGCCTTATCGTTGAGGTTTAATGATGCGGCTGGCCGATTGACGAAGCCGAGGAGACAGGTCGACCTGGAACGTGTCGCCTCGATCCTTTGATTCAACCGCCGCTGCGCAGCGCTGCGCCTCCTCCGCCGCCTCTGACGCACATCGGCCGCGTCGCCAATCTGCTATCTTGGATCTAGCAGATCGATCTCCTCGTGCCTGTTCGCTGCTTCGCCTCCAATTGAGAAACGGCGGCCGCGGCGGCAGCACCGGCGCAGGGCGCACACACATCAGGCACCGACACTGATTCCTCTTGTTTTTTACGAGTCAGTGAGTGTTCAATCTTGATTTCTCCGATTTGTTAGTTAAGAAGAGATGATTATTTTCACTCCCTAATTTTCTTTTGATTGACCTATTGTAGCATCCTGTCAATTTTGAGCGTGGGTTTGCATTGGCTTGCTAGAAAACTTGTGAAGCAGTACAGGGAAAACAAGGTGAATCTCATGCATATAAATTTCTGAATTATGAATATTTGAATTTGTGAGACTGCCCACCATGCCAGTATACTGCCATCAGTATCTAACATGTTTTTTTGTATAGGTGTGAAATATGAAGAACAAGCAGGGCAGTGATTTGAAGCGTTTGTGGGACAGAGCTGCTTCGAAGGCGCCGAAGATAAGTTCAACATCAACACCAACATCGGTATCTATCGATGCTGAAAACCAAGATCAAGATCAAAATGTTTGTAACCCACCTTCCAACGAACTACAGTTGGCACTAGTGCAGACAAATAACAACAGTGGCATGGAACCGGAGATAGGTTCGCCAGATGTAGAAGATGAAGAATTTGATGATGAAGCAGTGTATGTACTTGAACCTGATCCCGGGAAGAGGATTCCCATCATGAACTATGACGTCAATGATCAAGACTTGGTGAGAAGGAGATACATTGCAATGGGGGCTTGTCAACCAAAGAAACATCAATTCAAAGTAACAAAGGTAATAACCGTCGCTTTTCAGCTCATTGGTTTGACACATACGAATGGCTTGAGTATAGTGTTAAACTAGATGCGGTGTTTTGCTTTGTTTGTTACTTGTTCAAGGATAAAACTAAACATAAAGGTGGTGATGCTTTTGTGAAAGGAGGGTTCAGAAATTGGAACATGATGAAAAATAGGTGTGAAAAACATTCTGGTTCTCTCACTAGTGCTCATTGTGAAGCTCAAGAGAAATATGATTTGTTCATTAAGCCCGATGCATCAATTAGGCAGTCTATGGCTTCAACTTCCAAACAAGCCAAGGCTCGATATATTTCTCGACTAGGTTATTCTATTTACTGTCTCAGATTTCTTTTGAAGCAAGGCTTGGCTTTTCGCGGTCATGATGAAAGTGAAGAATCACTTAACAAGGGAAATTTTCTTGAGCTTTTAAATCATCTAGCAGAAAGGTTTGAAGATGTCGACAAAGTGGTTCTAAGAAATGCTCCAAAGAACTGTAAAATGACATGCCATGATATACAGTTAGAACTCATCAATTGTTGTGCTAAAGAGACAACTAGTCTCATCATGAAAGATCTTGGTGAAGAATATTTTGCCATACTTGCCGATGAATCTAGTGATGTGTACCAACAGGAAGAATTGGCTCTTCGCTTGCGTTATGTTGACAAAATTGGATGGCCGGTTGAGAGATTTCTTGGAATTGTCCATGTTGAGGACACTACCTCTCTGACACTTAAAAAGGCAATTGAGAAACTTTTGATGGAAAATTCTTTGAGTTTTTCTATGGTTCGTGCACAGGGATACGACGGGGCCAGCAACATGAAGGGTAAGGCTAATGGTTTGAAGAAATTAATTATGGACAAGTCTCCTTCTGCTTATTATGTTCATTGCTTTGCCCATCAACTTCAGTTAACTCTTGTTGCTGTTGCCAAAGAGAATGGTGACTGCTTTTCATTCTTTCAACAACTTTCATCTTTGTTGAATGTCCTGGGTTTGTCTTGCAAAAAGATACAAATGTTTCGAGAAGCTCAAGCTGATTATCTTATTGAAGCATTGCAGTTAGATGAAATTGAAACCGGCAAAGGGCAAAACCATGAGATGGGTTTGGGAAGACCATGTGAAACCCGTTGGGGATCCCACTCTAAAACCGTGTCACATGTTCTTTCTTTGTACCCTTCAATCCAGAAAGTTCTCAAAAGGATTGGAAAAGAGTATAACAGTGCTGAGGGTATTGGAGCTCAAACTATATTGAGATCATTTGAGTCATTTGAGTTTGTTTTCATGTTGCACTTGATGGAAGAACTATTTGGGTACACAGATGGCTTGAGCCAAGCTTTGCAAAGGAGGGATCAAGATATTGTGAATGCTATTGATCTAATTTCTCTCACTAAGCAACAGTTGTTGAACCTGCGAGAAGATAGTGGGTGGGAATTATTTCTAGAAAAGGTCAAGTCTTTTTGTCTGATGCATAAGATCAAAGTGCCCGACATGGATGGATTCTATAAGTCAGCTCTGCGATCTAATAAGTTCTTCAAGAAAGTAAAGAATCTCCATCGCTTTCGTATTGATATGTTTTGGGGTCTCATTGATAGGCAACTTCAAGAGCTCAACAATAGGTTTGATGAGGTAAACACCGAATTACTTGTCTGTATGGCATCATTCAATCCTGTTGATTCATTTGCTGCTTATGATCAAGAGAAGTTGGTCAAGCTTGCCCACTTTTATCCTAAGGATTTCTCAAAGACGGAAATATTGAAACTTCCTTATGAATTGTCAATGTTTATTGCTGATATGCGTAGAGATGAAAGATTTAGAAAGGTGAAGAATATTGCCCAACTTTCAGCCAAGCTTGTGGAGACAAAGAAGAACATATCATATGCCATTGTTTACAAGCTTCTCAAGTTGGTCTTAATTCTGCCGGTGGCGACTGCTAGTGTTGAGAGGGTGTTCTCTTTGATGAATTGTGTGAAGAATAAGTTAAGAGCCAAAATGGGGGAGCAATATTTGAATGATTGCTTGGTTACTTTTCTTGAGCGTAATTCTTCATGCAAGTAAAGGAAGACACCATCATTTCTCGCTTCCAAAAGGGTGATCGTAGAGTTAAATTTTGATTCTCCTTGCTGCAATGTAACTGAATTATTGGATACACTGTTGCTACAAGTAATAATTTATAGTTTCGCTGTAATTATTATGAACTTTTCTATTTCTTACAATGTTGTGAAGCAAATTTCTTTTACCACGCATACCCATGTCGGAAATCCTGGCTCCGCCACTGCCATGCACCCCAAACGCCTGCATTTGTCTCTGAACACTGCCATTGTATGGCCCTGGGTGTTCATCAAATGTATCATGACTCGCAAGAGGAATCAGCTGGGTGTTCACCTTTCTGCAACAATCAACATAAGGAGATCATTATCATGATGGCACCGCAAATAAAATACAACTACTTCGAAAATACAATGTTTGTGCTGTAGGTATATGGCACATTAATTTGGGGACAGAAATAACATGACAGTGAGCACACGCACAAAAACAATCCTGGAAGATGCAGTATCATTTTTTCCATTAGAAATGACACAAATTTCCCACTGGTGTGGAACCGATTGAGCGCAAACGAGAGACCATGAAAGTGCAGTACCTTTCAACTCGAGGATGAGAAAAGGTCGTGTCTTTTGCTGGCGGGACTTCCTCTTCCTTGGAGCAGCCTGCGAGGGAGATGTCGCCGCTGGCAGGGCCGGCCCATAGGCCGGGCAAAAGGGGCGACCGCCCCGGGCCCCAAGAGGGGAGGGGCCCAACTAAAACTTACACTAGTAAGATTTTTGGTAAGCACAAAACTGTAGCGAGAGGAGTGGCTAGAGGGCAGATCGGGATCATCTGCAGCCAGGAGGAAGGAAAAGCCTGGTCGGCACTTTGGAATATACCTATACTCTCGAAGATCAAACTATTCATCTGGCGTTTGGCACGGCATTTGCTGCATACCACGGATGTGTTACACCACAGGAATATGGCAACCCAGGGCACATGTCCTTTGTGTGGATGCCAAGACTCGTGGCGGCACGCTTTGATTTCCTGTACGATGTCGAGGTGTGTGGGGGCACTATCGGATGCAGATGTACTGCTAGCGATGGCAGAACTAGAAGAACCAAGTGCAAAGAGATGGCTGTTTGAATTATACAACAGGATGGATCACTCCAAGTTTACAACAATGGTTGTCACACTTTGAGCGATTTGGTATGCTCGGCGAAAAGCTGTGTACGAGGCAATCTTTCAAGCGCCGCACCAAACTATTTCTTTTGTGAACAACTTCCTTGCGGACTTGCAACATATTCCTAAGGTGAACATGACGGTGAGCATGTCAGCATGGGCGGCCAGGACTCAACGCTGGCTCGCTTCGGGAACCGACACTGTCAAAGTGAACGTTGATGGAGCAGTAGCTCAGAGCAGAAGGGCGAAGCTGTGGCTGCACTATGTCGAGATGAGAATGGCAACTACCTGGGGTCTTCGGCAGTGTTCTACGAAGGTGTCATTGATCCAACGGTCTTAGAAACCTTTTCTTGCAGAGAGGGACTAGCTTTGGCAGAAGATCTGGATGTTCATGATGTGGTTCTGGCTTCCGATTGCGAAGGAGTAGTTAATGACATCAACTGGGGAACAAGTGGACCGAACGCAGCAATCACACATGAAATAATAGCTTGTAGTTCTGGTTTTTCTTCTTGCAAGTTTATTTTTTAGTGTAGAAACTTCAATTTGGAGGCTCACAATCTCGCAAAGTATGCATATAATCTAGGCATAGGTAGAGATGTGTGGTTGGGCAATCCTCATAACCTAACTATTATACCTATGAACATGTCTCTGAATCAATAAAGCTTGCGAGATCTCTCCAAAAAAAGAGTATACATTACATCTGGAATATTATTCAATGGATAAAATAGAGCCTCAATTAGCATAAGCATAAGTTCACACCACATACTGATAAGTTATACCACGCTTAGGCAAACCAATCCGACTGCGGAGTTGAGTTCAAATACATTAGTCTCTCTTTTACAATGCATGTCTTAGTATCATAATGAAAATTATGATATATCGATTTCAATGTTTAAACCAATGCACAAATTTTAATTTGATAAACGTCTAGGCATCTCATTTGCACCAAACTAAACCAAGTGAATCTGGACGAGCACATTAGGTAATCGAATCATGCGTAAAAGTATAATCAACAACATTTTTGGTTCTTCGAATTACTGAACCTATCATGCAGGCCACATTTTCTATGCCCTAGAAGTTTCCATGAATATGACCACCTAATATACACTAGAAATTGCTATAAAAATATTTGTTGGTATGTCTATAATTTATAAATCTCTATCATAATATTCAATATAACATGAAAAGATATATGAACACACACATGTATATGCAAATGTGTATACACTACACCGTTTATGCAATATTAGAAAAATAAATATGAAAGATTGTCTTAACAATAAAGAAAAGTTTTGGTACATCATAAATTTTTCATTTTGTAAAGCGAGTCGCCTTCTGCATGAGGCCCAACGGGATCTTGGCGCTCGCGGCTTCGACGAGGACGCCACCATCGGGAGGCCGCGTAGCCACCGCCGTCGCCGGAGTGGGGTCGCGGCACTTCGGAGGTGGAGGAGTCGCCAAGGTGGAAGGCCACCCTAGCGGACGGCGCCTGGAGATCGGCGGACGAAAGCACGTCGCTTTCTGCATGAGGCTCGGCGGGATCTTGGCGCTCGCGACTTCGACGACGACGCCACCATCGGGAGGCCGGGTAGCCGTCGTCGTCGCCGGAGTGGGGTCGCACCCGGCGGAACCCGGCTTGGTCGGCAACACTGCTCTGCGAACATGGACTTTCCGTGGCTGGGCATCCAACCTTCGGTAGCTCCTCCGCAGCATCGTCTCCGGTGAGCCGCCGGCGGAGAGATTGGGGGGAGGAGGAGCTAGCGCAGCAGCGGCTGTGTACACTACTACTACTTTGGAAAGGGAGAGGAGGGAGAGGAGGGTGGTGGGTGGTAGTGGGGGTGTCAGGGCCGAGGGGCGCGCCTCATATGAGAGCATCCACCCGTTTCCCCCAAAACCATTTTTAAGCCCAAAAAAAAATGCTTTTCTTCTTTCAAATTGTTCCTCTCGTTGAAAATTTGGTTAGGAGAGGCAACTCTCACTGAAAATGAGGAATGGAACTTAAAAAAAAAGAGGAATTGCGCACCACTTGTTTTTATTTTAATTTTTGAGCGGTCGCACGTTTGGTTGGACAAGGCCACCCTGGCCCACCCTGCCGTGCGGCGTCTCCCTCTCTACATCGTCTCCCGCCATATCCCGGCAAAGAATGCGGATAAGCTCCATCTAGAGGGTGCAAGGCTACCCTTGACCATATGTATGCATCTAAAAAGAAGAATTATACACGTAGACTATATATTTGTGAAATTTTATAATGATGCACTTTCATACGTAGGCATGCAGAAAAAGAAAAGAAAATATATATGTACGAAGGGCCAATTTTGTTGTTTGCCCGAGAATATTTTTTTTTGTAGCTTACACATCATTATATAGTTTCATTAAACCTTTTTTTTTACATATCCGTAGTGAACACAAACAACTTTTCACATAAATAATTTCGAAACTTTTAAATAAGGTTTTTGATGTTTTTCCAAAAACAAAAAAGGAGGCTCCATGGAGCCCCATGCGGCACAACTTTGCGCTCTATCCTTGACTTTGTACAATCAACCAACAAAATTCACCAGCGCAAATGAAACATTAATAATAGGTTACTAAAACAAACAATGGCTCGGAGCATCAATTTTCGTCCGGGGGTCAGAACCGCAACCGCCTCTATGTCGGCTATGGGGGACGGTTCGAAATGCAAACATGTACTAGAATTCGAATAAGAATAGTGTCATTTATTTTTCTTAATTTATTTAAAAGAGAGCGTCATTTATTGGCTACCGAGAAGTAACATAGGGTTGCAACCCAAACTTGGCGGCAACTAGAAGTAATATATGGTTAGCCAGGCAATTAATAAGTTCACTCATGCTGCAAATGCCTTTTGTTTTTGTTTTCATGATTGATTGGAAATTGGATGTTTTCAAGTTGCCGCCAAGCGTCCGGCTTGGAAACGAATGGGTGGAAGGCGAGGGCGGCAAAGGCCATCACGTGCGTGCGTGAGGCCGGCCGGCTCGGAGTGGCTGGAAGAGGAAGGTTCAGGCTTCCCCTCCGGCAAGGGCCCCGATGAGCTTTCCCAACCGCAGAAGTGGCCAAAGCTGTGTACTGCGGCTGCGGGGATACCAACAGGCAACAAGGATCAGCAGCGTCTCAAAGACTGGCCGGCCAGGCAGATTGGGTTGGGACCGGGCCAATGTGCGGTGTACAATGGCATGGTCCGTCCATCAGGGAGACCGGCAAGAAAGGACAACGAGACAGGACCGGACTGGTCTCTCTCTCCGCTGCTGCTGCTGCTGCTCATCAAACAGGGAACAACGAGGTCAAATATTTTATACTCCCCCCGTCCCAAAATGCTTGTCGGAAGAATGGATGTATCTAGATGTATTTTAGTTCTAGATGCATTTATTTTTATGCATTTCTCCGACAAGTTTTTCCGGACGGAGGGAGTACATCTATAACTCTGGATTGCTCAAATGTCTATTGTCTCCTGTTGACTATACAAATTAATGCTGAATTTTGTTTGCCGGCATATGGGATTGGATAGGGGAGGAAGTCGCTCAACTTGTGATTAAATTTTATGAAACTGGTATTTTACCTTCTCAAATTAATGACACCAATATTGCTCTCTCTTAAGTTGTGAAAACACCATGCTTTCATGCTTAAAATAGATCGTGTCGAAGCTTTTGATCGACTAGAATGGAACTTCATTCTGCCTGCTCTTGCACGTAAAGGGCTGCATGGTCATTTCATTAATTTGATACATGCATGCATTTCGTCTCCTACTTTCATTGTACTTATTAATGGCAGCCTTCGCATAAATTTAAAATTTCTAGAGGTATTCGTCAAGGCTGTCTCATGTCTCCTTATTTGTTTGTTATCGATATGAATGAATTGTCTGTTGCTCCCAATGAAGCTTCTTGCTGCTAATCATCTTCAGGGAATTTCTCTTGGTCCAAATTGCCCTTCTATTCATTCTCTATTGTTTGCAGACGATGTCTTGGTTTATGGTCAAGCCACTATCCAGGAAGCTAATTCGATGGCTCATCTTATCCATCACTTTTGTTCTATCTCACGTCAAACTACAAACTGGGCCAAATCTGCCATTCTTTTTAGTTCTCATGTTACTCAAGCTACTATTCAGGAGATTAAGCAAGTTTTTCCTGTTTCTACCTTGGATAGCAATTTCACCAATCCTGTTCATCCGCTTATTCTTCCTGCCAAAAATAGAACTGCTGCTTATAGCTTTGCTCTTGACAAGTTTATGAATAAATTGTTTGCTTATAAACCCAATATGCTTTCCCATGCTGCTAGACTGGAATTGAGTCCTTTTGTTTTCTCCGCTATTCATGTTTATTATATGGCTAACATTTTGTTCACAAAGAAGTATCTTGCTAAGCTCACTGCTGTCATTAGGAGTTTTTGGTGGACATGTGTTACGAAGAATGTGAAGGAAATATGCCCTAGAGGCAATAATAAAGTTATTATTTATTTCCTTATTTCATGATAAATGTTTATTATTCATGCTAGAATTGTATTAACCGGAAACATAATACATGTGTGAATACATAGACAAACAGAGTGTCACTAGTATGCCTCTACTTGACTAGCTCGTTAATCAAAGATGGTTATGTTTCCTAACCATGGACAAAGAGTTGTTATTTGATTAACGAGATCGCATCATTAGGTGAATGATCTGATTGACATGACCCATTCCATTAGCTTAGCACCCGATCGTTTAGTATGTTGCTATTGCTTTCTTCATGACTTATACATGTTCCTATGACTATGAGATTATGCAACTCCCGTTTGCCGGAGGAACACTTTGTGTGCTACCAAACGTCACAACGTAACTGGGTGATTATAAAGGTGCTCTACAGGTGTCTCCAAAGGTACATGTTGGGTTGGCGTATTTCGAGATTAGGATTTGTCACTCCGATTGTCGGAGAGGTATCTCTGGGCCCTCTCGGTAATGCACATCACTTAAGCCTTGCAAGCATTGCAACTAATGAGTTAGTTGCGGGATGATGTATTACGGAACGAGTAAAGAGACTTGCCGGTAACGAGATTGAACTAGGTATTGGATACCGACGATCGAATCTCGGGCAAGTAACATACCGATGACAAAGGGAACAACGTATGTTGTTATGCGGTCTGACCGATAAAGATCTTCGTAGAATATGTAGGAGCCAATATGGGCATCCTGGTCCCGCTATTGGTTATTGACCGGAGACGTGTCTCGGTCATGTCTACATTGTTCTCGAACCGTAGGGTCCGCACGCTTAACGTTACGATGACAGTTATTATGAGTTTATGCATTTTGATGTACCGAAGTTAGTTCGGAGTCCCAGATGTGATCACGGACATGACGAGGAGTCTCGAAATGGTCGAGACATAAAGATTGATATATTGGAAGCCTATATTTGGACATCGGAAGTGTTCCGGGTGAAATCGGGATTTTACCGGAGTACCGGGAGGTTACCGGAACCCCCCGGGAGCCATATGGGCCTTAATGGGCTTTAGTGGAAAGGAGAAAGGGGCAGCCCAAGGTGGCCGCGCGCCTCCCCCCTCCCCTAGTCCTGTTAGGACTAGGAGAGGTGGCCGGCCCCCCTCTCTCTCTTTCCCCCTCGGGGAATCCTAGTCCAACTAGGATTGGGGGGGGGAGTCCTACTCCCGGTAGGAGTAGGACTCCTCCTGCGCCCTCCTCCTGGCCGGCGGCCCCCTCCCCCTTGGCTCCTTTATATACGGAGGCAGGGGGCACCTCTAGACACACAAGTTGATCATTGAGATCGTTCCTTAGCCGTGTGCGGTGCCCCCTGCCACCATATTCCACCTCGATTATATTGTAGCAGTGCTTAGGCGAAGCCCTGCGATGGTAGAACATCAAGATCGTCACCACGCCGTCGTGCTGACGGAACTCCTCCCCGACGCTTTGCTGGATCGGAGCCCGGGGATCGTCATCGAGCTGTACGTGTGCTAAGAACTCGGAGGTACCGGAGTAACGGTGCTTGGATCGGTCGGATCGGGAAGACGTACGACTACTTCCTCTACGTTGTGTCAACGCTTCCGCAGTCGGTCTGCGTGGGTACGTAGACAACACTCTCCCCTCTTGTTGCTGTGCATCATCATGATCTTGCGTGTGCGTAGGAAATTTTTGAAATTACTACGTTCCCCAACAGAATGATTCTAGTAGGAGTCTTTGTCTTAGAGCATGGAAATATATCTGTAATTCTAAAGAAGAAGGTGGCCTGGGTATAAGGAATTTGAAGGCAATTAATGAAAGTATTGTTCTTGTAGCTGCTTGGAGAATTGCTAAATCCCCCTCTTCTCAATTGTACTTAGTTCTTAAGGCTATTGACTAGTATGGAGGTCGGTTAGTGCTGATTAATTCGGTATTGACTACTATGCCGATGTTCCTATTATCGTTCTTCGAAATTCCGAAAGGGGTACGGAAGCGACTTGATTTCTTTAGATCCCGGTTCTTCTGGCAGTCAGACGAGGCCAAGAGGAAATACCGACTCGCGCGATGGGATATCCTTTGCCGATCAAAAGACCAGGGTGGTCTTGGTATTGAGAACTTAGAAATCAAGAATAAATGCCTCATGAGTAAATGGCTCTGCAGGTTAGAGACAGAGCCGGAGGGCATGTGGGCACATATTTTGTGCAATAAATATTTGTAGTCGAAAACACTCGCCCAGGTTACCATGAGACTAACTGACTCGCCATTCTGTAAAGGGCTTATGAGAAAGAAGGATTTGTTCTTTCGTAGGGTCAAATTCTTGGTTGGTAATGGGATGTCAACAAGATTTTGGGAGGATACATGGTTAGGAGAGACACCCTTGGCCGTCTAATATCCAACACTTTATAACATTGTGCAACGTAAGGAGGAGTATGTAGGCACATTTTTCCAAATGATTCCCTTGAATATCCAGTTCAGACGTGCGCTAGCTGGTGAGCGATGGACAGCCTGGATGCACTTGGTTCGGAGATTGATAGATGTTCAACTCTCCGACCAGCCAGATTCGACGCAATGGAAATTAGCTAAAAATGGGGTTTTTATGGTGAAATCGTTTTATATGGATTTGATTAATTCTGGCCCAATCTCAAGATCGTTGCATATTTGGAGGATTAAGATTCCCTTGTGTATTAAAATTTTTATGTGGTTTGTCCACAAGCAAGTAATACTCACCAAGGACAACCTAATCAAGAGGCGATGGATAGGTAGTTCACGTTGTTATTTTTGTGATCATGATGAAACAATACAACATTTATTCCTTGAATGCCCACTCGCCAAATTGCTTTGGAGAACGATTCATATAGCCTTCAACATTAACCCTCCAGATGACATTGAGTCGTTGTTTGGAACGTGGTTAGCTAGGGTTGAACATACTATTGCAGCTCGTATTCGCATTAGAATATGTGCGCTTTTATGGGCTATATGGAACTGTCGGGATGATTTTATTTTTAATAGACAATACAATTTAACTTTCTTGCAGGTCATCTTCAGAGCTACCGCTTGTATCCGCACGTGGTCCTTACTCACTCCTATGAACTCCAAGAAGCCTTTGGTTACTGGGTGCAACCAGTGGAAGATGATAGCACGGTCTATATTCAACCGGTTCGGATGGCGGTCGCATTAACAGGATGGGAGTCTAGGAAGCTTATCCTACATATTACCGTAATGGTTATGATTGTCAGCATGTACTTTTCTTTTTTTCATTTGCTTTGCTCCGCTTGCGAGCTGTAATACTTTTATGACTTTGTGCTACTTCGCGAACTTTTAATAAGATGGTTGCATGCATCATTATGATGCAGAGGCCGGGGCTAAACCTCCATTTCCAAAAAAAAAACTTAGTTCTTAAGGCTAAATATTTTCATGACTCTTCCATTTGGACAGCCACTCATGGCCAATATTTTCATGACTCTTCCATTTGGACAGCCACTCCTTCCTCTCCTAAATCAGCTTTTCTGGACTTCTGTTTTAAAAATGATCCCTAAGTTAAAAGCGCATTCTTTCTACCAATTAACTCAACGTAATATCTCAATTTGGAGCACTCCTTGGAACACCCTTTGGGCCGCCATTCATGGCCATCTTATTATTCAACAACCCGATTTTAGATATTCTTCTTTAGTTAGGGATCTATGGCGGGCAGAAAGTTCGGTATAATGAGTTAGTTCATTTACTTTTCCAGCAGCATATGGCCTCAATTATTGTCCAAACTGGTATCATCGATGATGATGGTCCATAGTTGCTTTGTTGGGATCTTACTCCTAATGGCTCTTGTTCTTCCAAATCTGGTTATAAGCTTTGTTTGCAGGAAATTCATGCAAATCCTAGGGATGCGCCTTCTGTACAATCTTTGGAGTTGAAGGATCTTCTCAAGCTAGTCTGGAAACATAAGCATGTATTACCTAGGGTGCAAACGTTTGCCGGGAGGCTTCTTAGGAGGGCTTTACCTACAGGTTTGTGGGTGGGTCATTTCTCTGTTCATATCTCTTAAAATTGTTATAGGTGTGGCCATCAGGAGGATGAGTTCCATTTTTTTTGCGCTGTCCTTTTGTTAGAGCAATTTGGTTTGCCGCTCCTTGGTTCATTAGGTCTGATGTTTTAGTCCAAGGCCATACTACTATGCATTCTATCCTCATTGCCTTTCTTTGCATGGGACATCCTTATGGTTCTATTTCAAACATTCTCAATTTTTTGTGGTGTCTTTGGAAGGATAGAAATGATTATCTCTTTGATAGGAAAAAAGGCTCTTCCTCATCATGTGCACCTTGCTGCTAAGGCATTGTCCTCTGATTCTTATAATGACTTGCCTCATTTTTCTCAGATGCAGGTGGTGCCACAAGTACAACTTCCTCCTGATCAGCTTCCTATGCAAGGACAAACTCTCAAGTCGGATTTTCTTATTACGGGCCCTAAAATTTATTCTGATGCAGCTTTCAGAAGTCAAAAAAGTTCCTAGTTTAATACACGGAGCAGTTGCAACCGGAGTGGGAATCTATCTTTCTTTCCCCCAAGATCAAATTGAAATCAGTGTGCAAATTCAAGCAGCAGCTCCTCCTACAACTTCTCCTCTGCATACTGAAGTTCTACCTCTTTCTTTTGCTGCTCAAGTGGCTAGTAAGCTCAATATTCTTCAACCAACCTTTCTCATGGATTGTCTCTCATTAGCATTAGTGGCCGCTTCAGGAAAGATAGTGGAATCTACCACCCCTTGGAGCATTGGGAAGCCTTTGGGTAATTTCTTCAAGCATGCTACCAATTTGCAGCCTCAAGTGTTCCATATTTTCAGAGAAATAAATGGCAGAGCACACAATGTAGCTAAGCAGGTTCTTCATTCAAATGTTGAACCTGAAGTTTGTTGTTTTGCTTCGGCTCATAGGCATACTTCCTGTCATGTAGTATCTCTTCTTTCCATTTTTCAGGTTTAGGAATTTGTAACTCGCGTTGTACATTGTTACTGAGCTGAATGAATTTGGCGCCTTGAGCGCCTTCTGTTGTTAAAAAAATGGAATTAGAGCAACTCTAGCAGATTCACCGCATCTACGGTCGTCATCCGTTGTATGAAGCATGCTTCATATTGATATGAAGGCCACACTGGATGTTTGCAAATGCAGAGTCGTGATAATGCGGTCTTCATATTCTTTTTTCATTTGTTTGATTTTTGTCATAAAAATGCAGGGGCAATTTAAGCTCTGATTAGACATATGAAATGCATGTTTCAACATGATAAACTAATGGTGGCCAAAGTGTGCTGCATCTATAATACTTAAATAGTCGATCCCCATTAACTCCAATTCTCTAAACATACAACCATCCACATCACCAAATGTGACATGTCCTCATCCACTAAAACTATTTTGTGGACATGTGTGCCCAATTCAATTGTTTTATCTTTAATGATCCAACATACATGCATACTCTTTGTTCACACGCAATTATTTTCAAAATTAATTTTTTTATTTAGAACACTTCATTCATACAAAGTTTATCAGAAAATAACCATTAAAATCCTGCAGAAACGTGCGGGGGAATTACCTAGTTACATATAATCAGTGACTACAAATGTCATTTAACGATATTTCAACCTAAGCAATATCACTAGTGCAAGTGACATTGCTATTTAATTGTCCGGCGCCGTCTATTTGGCGTCCTCCACGCCGGCGCCGGCGTCATCCTCCTCCTCCGCAGACGAAATATCCTCCATCTAGGACTAAGATCGGATTCACAAGCGGCTCCTCCTTGTCGGTGAGTGCGGAGCTATAACCACGAATGATCCACGCCCCGTTGCGAGCTAGGGTCGGTTAGGACCTTCTAGATCAGACTAACAAGCGGGTCATCCTTGGCGATGGCATAGTCCGGCTCCGCATTGGGGGTCAGCAATGATGGCAGCGTCGTCGAGCTCGACATCGGTCTTCTCAAATACATTGCAGTATGGCTTAAGATATATCTCCTGGTTCTAGGGATCCTGCTGAAACCAGACAAAACGGGTGAGCGGTCACGGTAAAGTGCAAAAGAATCCTAAGTGTGCGATGAAAAAACACTAAGTAAAACATAACGCAAAATGTTAAACATTCCCAAGCTTTAGACTTTTGCTCATCTCCGATCAAAATCACAACTAGGATAACAAGGTCATTATGTTCATAACAGGGTCATTATGTTCCTTTTTTTAAAGGAGGTTAAAACCCCGCATTGTTATGATGCGCACAACCATTTTTTTACTAAAGTTAATGCAAATACAACAACATGCCGAGTATAAGGTATGGATGACTACAGCATAACCATTACAAGATGTGAACTAAACACCCACCACTATGTGGACTTCTTCCACGGCAACACCTTCAAGAAGAGATAAACGTCCTTGCGTTGTCATCATCACGTCTGGCTGAAGATGACCAGGACAAAAAAAAATCATTCAGGTTGCCAAGGCAACCAGTAAAGACCAGTACATCAACAATAAGGCAACACCTTCAACAAGGGAAACTGACGCAAGTTTGTCGCTGTTGATATCGACTAATAAAGACGAGAACAAGAGTTTCGCCCTGGACGTGAAACGGTGTTCCAATTGATATCTCGATGACAAATCTCCTGAAAGTCGCATCAGAATGTACTCCACATCACATCGTAATGACGCTAGCGGAAGCGTTATTATGTTCATGAAGCGCGAATCGTGAGGGCAATTCGAACGCACAACCCTAAACGGATGTCGGTTTTGCCTGGATTTCGTCCGTTTGGGGATGGCAATGGGCGGCGTCCGCCCATTTTCCATGATGCGCCAGCCGCGCGCCAACGCGCGGCCGCATCTGGTTCGCCCGGTGCCCGTATGCATACATTTTTTGGGGAACACATCCTTTTAGTTCATCAACGACATTTTGATACATGATAGTGCATTCACCAATTCTTAACTAGAATAGTAAGATCAAAGAAAACAAGAACCATAAATAGACATTTTAATAGAAATTCAACTTTCATAACTGCTCCCGCAAGTTGGATTAATATCTTCTCGATGACTTCATTGTTGATCTGCGGATTCTTGATCTTGTATACTTCTTTCTTCTTCGATTCTACAGAAGTAGACGTTGCTTCGCATCTAATCTCATCTCTAGTCTCTATTCTAGCAAGAAGTGCACGAGCATCTATCAAATTGCGGCCAATCAATAGATTGATGTATTCTTTTTCCCAATACCAAAACTTGCATCCATCCTACACACAAATTTGCATATGAGGCAAGAGCTATTGAAATTACGCCGAATCCGAAAGCACAAGCGAAGCAAAACAAGCATATACCTTATCTTTTTTGCACTTGATGAACACCCACCCCGGATATTCCGACGTGGTAGAAACGCGGCGAACGACTTGCCGCGGACAGTTGTCGAACTTTATGAGCGGCAACGGTGATCCGATGAGCCGCTGGAACAGCGCCGAGCCCGAACGACAACCGGGCGTATTTTTTCCGGCATCGTTTCGGCAGGGTAGATCCGAACGGTAGAGGCGGAGTCAATGCTTGCATGCGGCTTAGAGGTGTTGCCGAGGCTATGCGGTCCGAAGCCCGGCCAATCCATGGCTAGGCACAGCCGCCAACGGCTGGATGCGCACAAATCAGGCGGCCATATGCTCTCAAATCCGGCGGCCCGACTAAACAACAACGCGACCGGTGCTAGGGGGTGGGGAGGGAGGAGGGGGCGCCGGGCTGGACACCGAAGTGGCCGAGAAAATGGCGGCGGCGGTGATGGCGGGGTTAGAGGGAAGGGGAAGGGGAGAAAAAAGGGCACATGTGCCCCCGACAGACAGGCGAGGGAGGACACAGGCACGCGTTGCACCTGTCCGCGCATGTCCGTTTCGATGCAAACTCGGCTCAAAATTGAGCCAGAAATGGATCAAAAGCGCACAAAAGACGGACGTTTGTCTGTTTGCTCCCGTGTTGTGTCCGGTTACCATCAAACGAAGGCGGACAGATCATGTAGGGTCGTGCGTTGGAGTGGACTTACAGATGAATGAGACTATTGCAGCGACGGTATTCATCGGACGTGTAAATCATCACTTGGTCATGGAGAGCTAGCTGAAGTTACAACTTATAATTGTTGGAATTTTACTAGTAGGTCTTTGGCCCAGGG
The DNA here is from genome assembly GCF_003073215.2 of Triticum urartu. Lineage (NCBI taxonomy): Eukaryota > Viridiplantae > Streptophyta > Magnoliopsida > Poales > Poaceae > Triticum > Triticum urartu. The sequence goes on from NC_053022.1 coordinate 28,310,278, forward strand.
AATGTATCCAGTGCACTCGTACTTGTGGTGCTACTGGTGCACCGGATGTCATAAAATATTTGAAAAAATCTAAAAAAATTCTAGCTCTTTAGTGTAACATCAATGTATGCTGTCACAAAATTTCATATGAAAATTTGAACTATTTGTTGAGATATAAAAATGACAAATTTGATATCAGTGTGATAATGGGCCAAATCTAAAGCCCAAGTTATGTTTACATACTATTCAGTGCGGAATTTCATTTTTCTTTTTCAAGTTATGTTTCGAACTTTGACTTGAAATTTTGTGACAAGCTACATTGATGTTACGTGAGTGTGCTAAGTTTTTTTTCAGAATTTGTCAAACATTTTAAAAACACAATGTGAGTTCGGTGCACCGGTAGCACCACAAGCTCCGGTGCATGAGATATTTTTCCCTTTGGCCCAAAGCCCAACTAAAATTCTGAAATTCTCTTGGCCCATCCATGCACACATGTGAGTGGAGTGAGTGAGGCTGAAGTTTAGTCTCACCCTGGAAGTTGAGAGAGAGTTGCACCTCTTTATAAGGTGAGCTCTTCTACCACTTGTATGAGCATGAAAAAAGGAGACCTACATGCGCGCTCCTCCTCCACGCCACGCCTCGCCTCGTCACGACGCGCCGCGCCGCGCCGCGGGTTGCGGGATTGAGCCGAGCCGAGGACAGAGCTATGCACGTTGTCTATATTTTTGCTGCATGGGAACATTAATGAGTCATTAATTAATAATTAACGGACGCGTTAATTACCGAACCGTTTCTGATTCTTTTGGATCGTGACAACTCGGACGTGGGGTTTACTCCCACGACCTACCCGGCCTGCACTATATAGTCAGGCAGACGTCTACCCTAGCCGCCGCCGCTTCGTATGGTTTCTTACCACCGTTGTGACGCCCCCGATTCAATCGTACACTAATCATACACGCAAACGTGTACGATCAAGATCAGGAACTCACAGGAAAATATCACAACACAACTCTACAAATAAAATAAGTCATACAAGCATCATATTACAAGCCAGGGGCCTCGAAGGCTCGAATACAAGAGCTCGATCATAGACGAGTCAGCGGAAGCAACAATATCTGAGTACAGACATAAGTTAAACAAGTTTGCCTTAAGAAGGCTAGCACAAACTGGGATACAAATCGAAAGAGGCGTAGGCCTCCTGCCTGGGATCCTCCTAACTATTCTTGGTCGTCGTCAGCGGGCAGCACGTAGTAGTAGGCACCTCCAGTGTAGTAGGAGTCGTCGTCGAAGGTGGCGTCTGGCTCCTGGGCTCCAACATCTGGTTGCGACAACCGGGTAGAAGGGATAGGGGGAAAGGAGGGAGAAAGCAACCGTGAGTACTCATCCAAAGTACTCGCAAGCAAGGAGCTATACTACATATTTATGCATTGGTATCAACTGGAATAAGGCTATTATATGTGGACTGAACTGCAGAAAGCCGGGATAAGAGGGGGATAGCTAGTCCTTTCGAAGACTACGCTTCTGGCAGCCTCCGTCTTGCAGCATGTAGAAGAGAGTAGACTGAAGTCCTCCAAGTATCATCGCATAGCATAATCCTAACCGATGATCCTCCCCTCGTCGCCCTGTGAGAAAGCGATCACCGGTTGTATCTGGCACTTGGAAGGGTGTGTTTTATTAAGTATCCGGTTCTAGTTGTCATAAGGTCAAGGTACAACTCCAAGTTGTCCTGTTACCGAAGATCACGGCTATTCGAATAGATTAACTTCCCTGCAGGGGTGCACCACATAACCCAACACGCTCGATCCCATTTGGCCGGACACACTTTTCTGGGTCATGCCCAGCCTCGGAAGATCAACACGTCGCAGCCCCACCTAGACCAACAGAGAGGTCAGCACGCCGGTCTAAACCTAAACGCCCAGGGGTCTGGGCCCATTGCCCTTAGCACACCTGCACGTTGCGTGGGCGGCCGGAAGCAGACCTAGCCTAGTAGGCGTTCCAGTCCAATCCAGCGCGCGCCGCTCCGTTGCTGACGTCACGAAGGCTTCGGCTGATACCACGACGTCGAGTGCCCATAACTATCCCCGCGTAGATGGTTAGTGCGTATAGGCCAGTAGCCAGACTCAGATCAAATACCAAGATCTCGTTAAACGTGTTAAGTATCTGCGAACGCCGACCAGGGCCAGGCCCACCTCTCTCCTAGGTGGTCTCAACCTGCCCTGTCGCTCCGCCTCAAAGTAACAGTCGGGGGCCGTCGGGAACCCAGGCCCACCTCTACCGGGATGGAGCCACCTGCCCCTTCAGCCCCCATCTCCGAACAGTATCACAGGTAATGTAACTGTGAAAGTATATTGTATATGCCCGTGATCACCTCCCGAAGTGATCACGGCCCAGTAGTATAGCATGGCAGACGGACAAGAGTGTAAGGCCACTGATGGAACACTAGCATCCTATACTAAGCAGTAGGATAGCAGGTAATGGTATCAACAGTAGTAGCAAGGATAGGCTATGCATCAGGATAGGAATAACGGAAAGCAGTAACATGCTACACTACTCTAATGCAAGCAGTATAGAGAAGAATAGGCGATATCTGGTAGGGGGCTTGCCTGGTTGCTCTGGCAAGAGAGAGGGGTCGTCAACTCCGTAGTCGTACTAGGTAGCAACGGCGTCGGTCTCGGTGTCTAGCGAGAGAAGAGGGGGGAGAAACAATAAATATTTAAGCAAACAGATGCATAGCGATGTATGACATGACAAGTATCGGTGCTAGGGGTGCCCTAACGCGGTAAGAGGTGATACCGGGGAAGGGGGGAAACATCCGGGAAAGTATCCCCGGTGTTTCGCGTTTTCGGGCAGAGGAGCCGAAGGGGAAAAGTTACGAGTTCGATAGGTTAGGGGGTGTGGCGGACGAACGGGTTGCGTATCCGGAATCGTCTCGTCGTTCTGAGCAACTTGCATGTAGAAAGTATTTTAATCCGAGCTACGGATTATTTTCTATGATTTTTTTAAAGTCTAAATTGTTTTTCTGAAATTCTATAGTTAATTTAATTCGAAATTATATTAAATACTATATGCTACGGGTACTCAGAAGTGTACACAGGGATATGACTATTTGACTAACAGGTGGGCCCTGCTGACTGCCTAGCCAACAGTCAACAGTCAACTTGTTGACTGGTTTGACTGGTCCAACTGACATGTGGGGGCCACATGTCATAGACTGCTAGTTAAACTATTTTACTAACTAGATTTATTTAGTAGTGGGACCCATATGTTAGTGGACCCTTTTGTTAATCAAAGTTTTTAAACGGTTTTAGTTAATCTAATTAAGTAGTGGGGCCTACTGTCAGGGGCATGTTTTAAGTGAAGTGTTATTTGGGTGCTGGGGGTCCACATGTTATTGTCTACTTAGTTAACAGGTTTATTAAATAGTGGGAATTAGCAGGGATGACCCACTGGTCAATGACATAGTGGGTTGATTAGCATGGTAATTAAGCGCTAATCGCAGTTCCACGTCAGCAGGGTAACGACGTTGAGGCAGAGCGCATCGGCGACGACCGTGCGCTCGCCTCCGGCGAACATTCTAGCGGTGGTCGTCATGGATCGGACGAGGGCCTCGCCACACACACACTGGAGCTTCTAGCAGGAGCTGGGACGGTCGGAATCGACTACCACGTCGGCGTCGAGTGGTGGCAGAGGCACGGCCTCATCGACAGGGCGTCTACGAGGCACGGCGAAGAGAGGGGAGAGGCCAGGGGGAGCCGAAGGCTCACATCGTTGCAGAGGAGGGCTCGGGGAGGCCGGAGGAACCCTGCCGGCGAGGTCCGGCGGCCGGATGGGCGGGCAGGTGCGAGGCCGAGTAGAAGGCTTGGGGGACGCAGCGCGGGGATGACGTCCTCAGCATGGGGCGAGGAGGAGGAAGCCATGGCTCGCGAGGCGGTGGTGAGCTTCGGCGGGGCGTGGCGATGACGGCGGCGGCCAGTGGTGTTGCAGGCGTTGCGCGAGGAAGACGAAGAAGCTGCAGGGCGGAGGCGGCGGTCCTCGCGCACGGGCGCGCTCGTCGGGGCTACGGGGAGTAGCACCGGACGCGGCCGGGATGATGAGGCGCCGACGAGGGGGGAAAAGGGCTCCGGCGCAATGGTCGCGGGGGGAAGGACGGAGGCGCGGCGGGGCGCGGGGTTCGGGCGCCTCCGAGCGGCGGCGGCGTCGAGCGCCCCGATCCAATTCTGGATCGGGGGAGGGGGAGGACGAGGTGGGGGTGAGCGGCTGCTAGTGGGGGGATCGGGGGTTAGGGTTATGGGTGTGGGAGAGGTGGCCTTGTAGGCCAGAGAGGGGGTGCGGTTGGGCCGGTTGGCTAGCTAGGCCGCACGGCTAACTGGGCCAAGGCCCAGTCGGGAGGGGGGGGGGGTTTCCTTCTATTTTAGTAATTTTACTTTATTGTTTTATCATTATGCTCATTTAATTTTTTTTACAAAATATATACAAAAGCACCTAAATTAGTGGGATTAGTTTTACCACTGCCACAAAAAGTCCACACCTAATTAAAATAGTTTAATACTCTATAAATTATGAAAGCCATTTATTTAAATGTTTAAGCTATTGTTTTATTTATTTTAGAGCCTTTAAGCACTTTATCAAAGTTTGGTTTCTCTGCCACAATTACCTATGCAATATTTGGATTACTCCAAACATTTTAGTTTTAATATTTGAAAACTTTTATTGTTTGCCTCTATTTTGAATTTGAATTTGAATCGGTTTCGAACTAACGCGAGATTAGCGACAATAACGGAGGTGACGTGGCGTTATTAGCAGAGGTTACTGTAGCTTGATTATCCGGGCGTCACAACCGTTCCAGATCATTGCGCCGCCAAGCAAGTCTTCTCCATCCCTCCTTCCGGCGTGCACCGTGAGAAGGGACAGCAGGCCTCCGAAACCCCGCCTCTCGTGATCCTGTACGTGAGAGGGGCGATCAGGTTTTTGGGGAGCGCACTCGCGCGACTGCTGGCAGCGACGACTTCGCGAACGACGACTTCTTCCCCGACCTCGGCAACCTCGTCCTCGACGACATGGGCGACAACGTCAACGCCGGCGGTGCTGCACCTGCTGCACCGTATGTGATTCTATCCTTCCTGTTCGAGATCGTGGTAGAATGCATGCTTCTAGTATGTGCCCTAGATGTGATATGTTCATCTGCTATGCTAGTTCGCATGATTAGTTTAATCTCTGCCGCTGTGGTCATGATTTATCTTCTGTTTATTCGGATTAAATCTCGTAGTAATTTGCTCATTTTTCCAACAATCCAAAAACCTGATTATAGGCAATTTACTCCGAGTGGTTTTGCTGCGCATCTGAAGCTGCCTGCCTTTAAGGGGGCGCAATATAAGAGGTGGTGCACGAGAGCAGTCTACTGGTTTCAGACCATGGGCTGCTATGATGCCACCAAGGGCGATCTTAATCCAGCACAGCTGGAAGCTTTTGAGAAAATCGATACCCTCTTTAAAGGCGCTCTTCTGAGTGTTCTTGATGACTCCATTGTGGATTCGTATATGTCGTTTGACAACGGCAAGGACATGTGGGCTGCGCTCGAGGCCAAGTTTGGTGCCTCGGACGCCGGCAACGAGTTATACGTCATGGAGCAATTCTATGACTACAAGATAACTGATGAGCGCCCTGTTGTACAGCAGGCTCATGAGATACAGTCGCTCGCAAAAGAACTTGAGTACTTCAAGTGTGTGTTGTCGGACAAATTTGTTGCCGGAGGCATCATTGCCAAGCTTCCACCTTCGTGGAACAATTTTGCTACTTCCCTGAAACACAAGAGACAGGAGTTTTCCGTTGCGGATCTCACAGCATTAGACACTGCCACTGTTGAAGCAGAGTGGCTTCGTGAACTCTTGATGGACTTACCTATGGTTGAAAAACCAATACCCCTATCCTGATGAACTGTGATAATCAAACTGTGATCGTCAAGATAAACAGTTCTAAGGACAATATGAAGTCCTCAAGGCATGTGAAGAGGAGACTAAAATCTGTCAGAAAATTGAGGAACTCCGGAGTTATTACGTTGGATTATATCCAAACGTCGAAAAACTTGGCAGATCCCTTCACAAAGGGTCTATCACGTAATGTGATAGATAATGCATCGATGGAGATTGGTTTGAGACCCACCGCATGAGTTGTCCATAGTGGTAAACCACTCTATGTGATCGGAGATCCCGTGAAGTAGAAGTGGGAGACAAGCTGTTGGTCAGCTGGGAGGAGAGTATCCCTATATTAATTATCCCACTCTGTGAAGATGCAATACTCTTCTGATCTGCATGGCAGGTTGATACTTATCTTAATGTGTTCCAAGTGGCTTATTCGGGTAAGCAGAGATGTTGTCCTGTAGAACATCTTCTGAGGAACACACCTATATGAATTTGACTGTTAACGTCGCAGTCTGTGAGAATTGGGTGTTCTCTAATAAATTCATGAAAGGCCCTGGAGCATGACGTATACACTCCACCCGCGGGGAAGCCTTGCGGCAGCCCAGTATCGGTCAAGAATTTGTGTGAAATTAGTTTCACAGAAAACTTGTAGTTCAAGGCATAGTCCACTATTCAAGTTGTGATCTAGTATAGAATAAATTTCTAAGTGAAAGTTCAACTTCACAGTCTCCACTAAGCACCGATATATAAAACAATGTTTTGGAACTAAATGATGAGATGTGCCAATGAGACTTTGTGAGGGATTGCTGGAATTTTGCTATTAGGCCTTTGGCCCAAAGCCCAACTAAAATTCTGAAATTCTCTTGGCCCATTCATGCACACATGTGAGTGGAGTGAGTGAGGCTAAAGTTTAGTCCCACCCCGGAAGTTGAGAGAGAGTTGCACCTCTTTATAAGGTAAGCTCTTCTACCACTTGTATGAGCATGAGAAGAGGAGACCTACACGCGCGCTCCTCCTCCTCGCTCGCCACGTCGCGCCGCGCCGCGCCGCGGGGTTGAGCCGAGCCGAGGACAGAGCTATGCACGTTGTCTATATTTTTGTTGCATGGGAAAATTAATGAGTCGTTAATTAATAATTAACGGACGCGTTAATTACTACATGGGCGACAACGTCAACGCCGGCGGTGCTGCATCCGCTGCACCGTATGTGATTCTATCATTCCTGTTCGAGATCGTGGTAGAATTTATGCTTCTAGTATGTCCCTTAGATGTGATATGTTCATCTGCTATGCTAGTTTGTATGATTAGTTTAATTTCTGCTGCTGTGATCATGATTTATATTTTGTTTATTCGGATTAAATCTCATAGTAATTTACTCATTTTTCCAACAATAATCAGTAGTTAAGAATTGATGATTTGCGAAAACTAAACATGCAAAAGCGGTACAAGATCTTATAATCTTCCGAGGCTTAACACCAAGCCGGCGGGATCCGACGCGAGCAAGAGCTTGACGAAGCAGTTGGTTAGTCTTTTCAGCTTATTCCTGGGACGTACGCCCACACAAAAGATGTCAATAAAATAGGTGAAGTGTTTACATATACCTCGTCGACGTTGACGGGATGTGGCCTTGGAGTGAAGCTATTTGCTGTTGTTAAAAAAAAATGGTGTTGCTCCACGGCGACTAGCCGAGCCGAGCGGAATGCGTTGCATGGCACGCACGCGGTTGCCCTGAAATGTTTTTTTTTAACTCATGCCAAGCTTTATTTAGGTTTCTCATATGGGGATTTCGTCTGAAACAACATGCAAAATAAAATCTGAGGACACATGCAGCCACACCTTGCAAACAGTATTCGATGATGCTTTTTTTGCTAACAGATGAGCAGCACCATTAGCTTCTCGCCTTACCCAAGCAATCCTCCAGCTTTCCGTCGAGGCCAACAGCTGCCTCACTTCTTCCATTATTGGCCCTAGTGGTGAGAGGTCCTTCTGCTCGCTCTGGAGCTTGCACACTATCGACCTGCAATCCATCTCAATGTGTAGCTTTGTAATATGCATATTGTTCGCCATCTGGACAACTCTCCTACATGCCAGGAGCTCGCACCGCTCCGGATCCCTCCTCAGCGGGAGGGCGTGGCATGCACCACCCATATATGCTCCTTCATGGTTCCTGAAAATCATCCTAGCTCCACCGATTTCGCCCCCCTTGGTTGTTGCACCATCCACATTGAGCTTGATCCAGCCCTCATTCGGAGGTCTCCATTTTTCCTTTACAGCCGGTCTATTCTGCTTACTCTTCCGCCCATGGATCGACTGCCATTCTGCCATCAAGTTAAAAACCCTTTGCGTAATTGGTTCCGCATCTTCAATCCTCTGTCCATCACGTGCATTCTTCCTGGCAAGCCAAAGTGCATATGTACCTTGCACCATAACAGCCCGCTCATCATCCGAGGCCTCCGCGAACCACGATAGCAGCCACCTTGACAACGCACTCTGGGAATAGATTGACTCCGGTGGGATCGCCACCGGTACTCCCAACTCCGAATGCATTATCGTCCAAAATTTCTTCGAGTGATAGCAGCCCCAGAATCTATGAAGGTTCGTTTCCTCACGTCTGCACGCCGTACAGAAAACTCCCGCTTTTATCTTCCACCCGAGGAGCTCTGCTCCCACTGCCAGGTCGTTTCGTATCAAACGCCACATGTGAATTTTCACTTTGCCCGGCGCAACCGTGTCCCATAGGCTCAACCAGGACTTGTGATCCGCCACAGAAGATGAAGATTCTGGCCGTCCGGCTCTCACCCGTTTCTGGCTCATGCGAAGATGATATGCTAACCGGACTGAAAACATCCCGTTTTTGGTATAGTTCCAGGCCTGGTAATCCTGGACCTCCGGACCACCAACCGGGATTTGCAGAATTTCATGAGCTTCGCCGGGTGCAAATATCTCCATCACCAAGCTTCTGTTCCATGAGCGGCCATCGCTTTCCAGTAGGTCCCCCACGTGTGTATAACCCGCGATATAACGTTGGCCCAGTGGCTTTAGACTTCCATTTCTCGGCAACCAATTGTCATGGTGGATCTTTATATGAGATCCATCCCCAATCCGCCAAATCAGTCCATCATTGAGCAGGTCACGACCGTATAAAATGCTCCGGAACGTGTATGATCCCCCATCTGGGCAAGTGGCATTTAAGATCGATCCGTCAGGGAAATACCTCGCCTTTAAAACCCTTCCACACAAAGATTCCGGCACCTGTAGCAGTCGCCAAGCTTGTTTAGCCAGCATAGCTTGATTGAAAGCTTCTGGGTCTCGAAAGCCAAGACCTCCATCATGTTTTATCATACACATCTTATCCCATCCGATCCAGTGCACTTTCTTGTTACCATCTGTTTCACCCCACTAGAAGATTGAAGAAATTGAAGACAGATTCCCGCACATTTTCTTCGTGAGTTGGAAACAACTCATGGTAAAGGTTGGTGTTGACTGAAGACCGGACTTGACGAGCACCTCCCTCACCATCTTAGATAAACCTTGACCCTTCCATCCAGAAACTTTTCCTTTCGCACTATCCTTGATGTATTTGAAAGTACCATCCTTAGATCTCCCCGCCACCATGGGTAGTCCCAAGTACCTCTCGCTCAACGCCTCCTCCGATATTTGCAACACATGTTTAAGCTCATCTTTGTCACCATCCGAAGTACCCTTGCCAAAGAACACCGCAGATTTTCGGAGGTTTACCTTTTGACCCGAGGCCACCTCATAATCTAGCAAAATCTGGCGCAGAGCCTCAAAGTTCTCTCTAGAACCCTCCACAAACACAACACTATCATCGGCAAAGAGTAAATGAGTGACAGTTGGTCCACCCCTCCCAAATGAGACCCTTTGGTGTTCTGCTCCCTTTGGGCATTGTTCAGCAACACAGAAAAGCCTTCTACGCAAAACAGGAACAGGTACGGGGAGAGAGGATCGCCTTGCCGGAGTCCTCTGTTGGGACTAAACCTCTCCGATAGACCTCCATTCAGCTTTACTGAAAATGTAGCGGATTTCACACACCTCATAATCATCTCTGCCCAGTGATCAGAGAAACCAAATTTCAGCATCATTTTTTTCTAAAAAAATCCCACTCAACCCGGTCGTACGCCTTCATCATATCCAACTTGACAGCACACAGTGGTTTTCTCCTCTTCCCTTTCCTGATGGCATGCACACATTCATACGTCACTAGAACATTGTCTGTTATCAGTCTACCAGGCACGAATTCACTTTGCTCCTCTGAAATCATGAACGGTAGAACCACCTTGAGGCGATTGGCCAGTACCTTCGCCGCAATCTTGTAGAGTACGTTGCACAGACTGATGGGGCGGAACTGAGCCAGTAGCTGCGGCGAATTTACTTTTGGGATCAACACAAGGATCGTGTCGTTGAAACCATTCGGAGCAGCCGTGCCCGCAAGAAACTCATGAACAGCAGCACACACATCCTCTTTAACTAGCGCCCAGTGGCATTGGTAAAACATGGCCGGGAGGCCGTCCGGTCCCGGTGCTTTCGTTGGACCCATTTGAAAAGGGCCTGCTCGATCTCTTCATCTCTTCATCAGTGAATGGAGCCCCGAGTTTTGCATTCATCTCGTCAGTAACAACTCCTTGAATATGCTGCAGAACCCGTTCGCCATTTGCCGCACCTTCGGATGCGAAAAGAATAGCATAGAACTGAGCAGCCATCCTCCTCATCCCTTCATCATCCGTGCACAACGTCCCATCTTCTCTCCTTAGTGGCCTGAAATGTTGGAGGTCAAAACGCGAAGCAAATTGATTCCGGTTGAGTGAAGTCTGTTTTTGATCTTGAGGTTGTAGATGTGGTTGAAAATGAACCCTAGCCTCCAAATCCCTGAAATTTGTACCCTGTATTTATGATCCCGGTCTAATCCTGACCCTTAACCTGTTTGGCACACCGGGAAAAGATCCATCCCACACAGGATCAAAGTCTGCTCTCACTTACATATCTACCCCACATGCCATATCCATCCTGTGTCCCAGTCCCTTCCTCTCTCTTGGAATCAGTGCAGGCCCTCGAAGCCACTGACGCGGCGGAACGGCAATACGTACTCGCCTTGTAGTTCTCCGATTCCATTGCTACGGCCATGCTCCGGTGTCCGCCAAGCTCTGCAGAACGCAGCCGCGCCTGCGCCGTATTGCTTCGCACTGCTGGCGCTGTCGTTTATGGAGCAGCAGGAAGAAGCAAGGAGAACGAGTCCGGCAAGTTTATGGATGCTACTCTGATCAGCGCACAGCCAGTCTACGCAAATGGGAATTCAATCCTTGCAACGGATGCGACTATGCTCCAAGTGCTTAGTACAAATTCTAGTTCTAGTACTTACTACAATAGATAGAGAAACGTTCGAACCAATCTTCAGACCGGTGGTAGCTCCTGATCGGATACGCCGGCCGGCGGCACTGCGAAAAAAAAAAACACAAGCTTCATGAACGAACAACTTCTTCATGTCCCCCCCCCCCCCCCCCCCCCCCCCCAAAAAAAAAAAAAAAAACTTCATGTTTCTCCATGGACGCAGACCTGCGACCTCGTCCCTGGTGCGATCGTGCCCGTGGATGTGATGATTGTGATAAGTGGTCGTTGTTTGTCCTCCATGAGGTTTTAGCCGCGGTGAGAAGCGCCGTCACAGCTGGCCGCATTGCATCTGCAGGAGGAGCGAACCGTCCAGGTCAGGCCCGTGCTGGCCACGAACGAGCTCGGCTGCTCACTTCACGTTGTCGTAGGGGTGGCTAGCAATGGCACCAAACGTCCCTGCTTGCAGCGCCGAAGACATGAAGTCATGCCGTTGCCGGCTGAGTGAGTGTACGTGAGGGCTTCGCGTCCACGAGGGCGATGAACTGGCCTGAGGCTATGCTGAGTACGGTGGTGATGTCTTGGATATATCAAGTGTGAAGATGGATGTAACGTGTGGGTCCATTTAGTCAACGAGAGTAGAAAGTTATCCCAGTGGATTGTCTTTTTCTCGGTGTGCCAAATTGGTCTAAACTGATGCATAGGGTCGGGATAAGACTGGGATGATAAGTACATGATACAAATTTCAAGAATTTTTAGATGAGGGTTTATTTCAGATGAGCTATACAATTTCAAGGTTTAAAACATACTTCACTCATTCCGGTTCCCCCTGTTGACGCCTGGCCCACCAACACCACGGCAAGGCAGCTCCGTCCACTCCAAACGCTCAGCAAGGTCTTTTCGTGGCCTTTTCACCGTACCCCTCTCTTCCTCCGGCTCCCCTTTCGTGGTTAACCGCGTCGTGGCTACTGGCTAGCTAAGGTAGCTGCCTAGGCTCCGGCTACAAAGTGTGTATATATATAGTACTCCCTCTATTTCATAATGTAGTGCTTCCTCTATCCCCGTGCTTTAACTTTGACTATGAATTTAACTACCAAGACCGATTACGGCGGAAACAAAAATTATATTAGTGAATTCGTATTCGAAAGAAGTTTTCAATTATATAATTTTTTCTCCCGCCGCAGTTGGTCTCGTTGGTTAAATTTATGGTCAAAGTTGGACCTCGGGAAGTGCGGGCGCACTATATTTTGGAATGGAGGGAGTACTACAAGCAGACACGTACGAACAGACAACGCGCCAGGCTCCGACCGTCCGGTTCACTGTGGCCAGTGGCGGAGACAGGCCTGGGGCAGCTAGGGCTATAGCCACAGGCCTAGAAACAACTTCCTTTGTAATTTTTTCATTCAAAATATAAAAAATTATAAAAGTCTATCACTTAACATAGCACAACCCTAGACGTAGTCTGCATCTAGCTCTGCCACTGACTGTGGCCTCACTCCGGTCACAAAGCAGGTCGAGCTAGGCCTCGCCATCGTTTTACAGTGCAGTGGCACCTACGCCTGAGTTTTTTTTTTCTTTTTTGATTCGAAAGAAGAAAAAGAACACATGTTCGTTCCACGACCAACGTCCAAACGCAGCAAAGGGATAATTTGCATGCAACGCACGCGATCACACTCTGCTCTCACCCCGTTATGAATAACCGATCATCAAGTCTACTCCCTCCGGCTCACTCTCATGAATGGCTACGGAGTTCACATGAGTGAACTGCATCACAACGGCCAGTGTAACAAAAGCCTATGGATTCACAGGTTTTAACACTTTAATCTAGACTCTGCACATCTAATGAGTAAGAAAATACTCATAATTACAGCATTTAGTTGCTTGACGACAAGAAATCTATTAGGTGGGCCCACGTGTCACTGGGACCAACTAGCCTGGTACTTTGGCTGGAATTTGAAAGAATATCCAAAACTTATAAATCGATGGGAAAGATGACCTGAAATCTCTTCAAAAAAAATTATGTCTTTGTTTGAATTTTCACTTCATCGTTGACCTAAGCAGCTAAGCTGGAACCAATAATCTTAAATGTCGCGCCAAATGGAGGTGTGAATTTCTTGAAACACTCCCGTCATATACTTTGGTTTACTAATGCAGTGGATCCAACTATGGCAACTCTGAACCCATCGACTGAGACCTCATCCCATGCAGGGATGATGAGGAGTTGGTCGTCCGCATGGCTCTCTGCCGCTTCTGGGAGGAATCTGCCCAAGCACTGTGAACGGAATCTACTCAACGGGAATCCATTGCGTCCACGCAAGCGGTGCTTGGATCCGCCTGCCCGCTAGCTCGAGGCATGTGACCGCGCCGGATGGCCCCGGGCTGGCGGTGGAGCCTCGTTCCATGACATTGAACTCCGAGTCTGAGGTCAATGTCCCAATCGTGGATGCGCCCAACGAGGGAGAGGGCACGACAAATAGCAGAGGCGGAGTCACACACCGTGTCAGACGGGACCGAGGATGCGATGTGGCAAGTCCGGATGGCTTGTGCCCTCGATGGACTGCCCCTCCCCCCTCCCCCAAGAGGAGGATGAGGCCCGTGACGAATCAGCCAGACCCGAAAGTGAGCAGATCCGACTCGATTCATTTTGTGTCTTCGACCGCTATTTCCGTGACAAGGACAATGTCAAGGGTAGCCATGGGTGAAACTTTCTCCATGTGGATATTTGAGGGGTGACCGGTCATTGTCGGCGGACCCGCCACATTTAAGGCGCCAGAATTTGCAAAGGATGGCAATTTTACCCATGGTTGTTTAACTCACGTGGGTAGGATATGGGCATATTTTCATGCCCATGGGTAGTGCCTGAATCCTACCCTAATGGTCATGGATAGTGCATGGGTATGATTATGTGCTCGTGGATACTCCTAAACCCGGCCCGATAATCTTATAGGTGGGTCACATGTGTCATAAATCTAAGCTACCGAATCCTTTTATATAAACTGCGGAAAACTATATATCCATACTGTCATCCTCTACTCACACATCTCCAGCGATATCCCACACCATCCTCCTCACAATCACAACTTCCCCAAATGCACCTAGCAAATAAACGCCACCACCCTTCAATGATGTGTTGATATGCCCGATGGGTGCCCATTTGGGAATGCATACTTGTTGGGTATGGGCACGAGCATGGATTTATGCCCGATGGATAGGGTATGGGTAGGATTGTAATGCCCATCAGAAACATGGGTATGTGCATGAGATTATTGTACCAACATCAAACCCATCCTAGAGGGATGTAGTAATAAAAAGCTACTCCCACCATTCCCTTAGGCCCTTTCCAGTGCTCCACCATGGATAGGTGCTAAGCATGCCACATAAGCGAAAATGTGACATGGCATAGCAATTAAGAAGGAGAGAGAGCACTTTGATGACCTCAGAAAGAACCAATGCCAAGCACGTGAACCTAGGAAAACCACTTAAATGAAAGAAGCTGACCAATGCATGATAGAGTTTAGGTGCTAAATCATTAAATAAAGTAAGCTTAGCAACAACAAACTAAGCACCTATGCATTGAGGAGTTAAGTTGCTAAGCTATTTAATGCACTTAGCACCTCATCTAAGCACCTTTGCACTGGAAGAGGCCTTATACAAGGTCAAACTCAAATTACAGATACAAGGTAAAATTTAATGACTGCTTTGCAAGCCAACTTTTATTTTCGTTAACCGGGATCATTAATACACCTGCATGCATGCAAGGAAGAAATTAGAAGGAAGTAGCACAGTGTCATTATGACTACATGCATGCAAGTATTAAACAAGTTGCTAGTATGAGGAAACATCATTAATTCTTGTCTCGATTACTGTTAGTGGCCTTATATAGATGCAACATATATTTTTCATAGTGGCCTCGTATAAGGGAATGGAGGGAGTACAATTTTTTCATGGGAGTTTTAGCATATAGCCAGAATTCTAGGGCTAATAAGTTTGTATGTTAGTTTACAAAAATTTCGGTCACACCTTGAAGGGATGTAGTAACAAAAAGCTACAATTTTTTCAGGGGAGTTTTAAGACATAGCTAGAATCTAGGGCTAATGAGTAAAACAACCCAGTGTTATGGTGATTAGTTAGTTACTGGAATTCTGACCAAATGTGCCCACCTGTCATTGTCTCACAACGGGTGCTCGGATTGGACATCGACTGGAAACCAGACAGCCGGCTTAGAGCATCTCTAGCAGACCCCGTATAAGTAGTCAAACTCGCAAAATAACTGTTTTTTATAGTTCCAGTTGAAAAAATGGATCCGAACAAACCCTTTAAAATCGTCCGGCCCCTAAAAATTTTGAAGGGCCCCCGTGAACGTGAAGCCGAAACCCTTATATCTACAGTTTTGAAGGCAACTTTTTCAGCGCCCCTGAGTACCGGTCAACGTTGACGGTTGAGAAATCTCTGCTCCCACCAACGCCATGAAGCTCGCCCGGCCGCCCGGCCGCCGTGCCCGTCCGCCCGGACATGAAGCTCGCCCGGCCGCCCAGCCGCCATGCCCGGCCGCCACGCCCGTCCGCCCGGCCATGAAGCTCGCCCAGCCGCCACGCCCGGCCGCCCGACCATGAAGCTCGCCCGGCCGCCGCGCCCGTCCATCCGCGCCGGCTACCCGACTGCGTCGTCCGCCCCGGCCGCAGCGTGCGGTGACGGAGGAGCTAGCTAGCTAGCTCGCTCCTGGATGGATTCGAGCTAGGATTCGAGCAGAGCTAGCTAGCTAGCTCTTGATCGATTTGAGTGATGTCTACTACACAACCTTCTTTTTGTAGACGTTGTTGGGCCTCCAAGTGCAGAGGTTTGTAGGACAGTAGCAAATTTCCCTCAAGTGGATGACCTAAGGTTTATTAATTCGTAGGAGGCGTAGGATGAAGATGGTCTCTCTCAAGCAACCCTGCAACCAAATAACAAAGAGTCTCTTGTGTCCCCAACACACCCAATACAATGGTAAATTGTATATGTGCACTAGTTCGGCGAAGAGATGGTGATACAAGTGATATATGGATGGTAGATAAAGGTTTTTGTAATATGAAATTATAAAAACAGTAAGGTAACTAATGATAAAAGTGAGCACAAACGGTATTGCAATGCGTTGAAACAAGGCCTAGGGTTCATACTTTCACTAGTGCAAGTTCCCTCAACAATAATAACATAATTGGATCATTTAACTATCCCTCAACATGCAACAAAGAGTCACTCCAAAGTCACTAATAGCGGAGAACGAACGAAGAGATTATGGTAGGGTACGAAACCACCTCAAAGTTATTCTTTCCAATCAATCTGTTGGGCTATTCCTATAAGTGTCATAAACAGCCCTAGAGTTCATACTAGAATAACACCTTAAGACACAAATCAACCAAAACCCTAATGTCACCAAGATATTCCAATGTCACCTCAAGTATCCGTGGGTATGATTATACGATATGCATCACACAATCTCAGATTCATCTATTCAACCAACACATAGAACCTCAAAGAGTGCTCCAAAGTTTCTACCAGAGAATCATGACGAAAACATGTGCCAACCCCTATGCATAGGTTCATGGGCGGAACCCGCAAGTTGATCACCAAAACATACATCAAGTGAATCACGTGGTATCCCATTGTCACCACAGATACGCACGGCAAGACATACATCAAGTGTTCTCAAATCTTTAAAGACTCAATCCGATAAGATAACTTCAAAGGGGAAACTCAATACATTACAAGAGAGTAGAGGGGGGAAGAAACATCATAGGATCCAAATATAATAGCAAAGCTCGCGATACATCAAGATCGTATCACCTCAAGAACACGAGAGAGAGAGAGAGAGAGATCAAACACATAGCTACTGGTACATACCCTCAGTCCCGAGGGAGAACTACTCCCTCCTCGTCATGGAGAGCACCGGGATGATGAAGATAGCCACCGAAGAGGGATTCCCCCTCCGGTAGGGTGCCGGAACGGGTCTAGATTGGCTTTTCGGTGGCTACGGAGACTTCTGGCGGCGGAACTCTCGATCTATTGTGCTTCCCGATCGTTTTAGGGTATATGGAGATATATAGGCGGAAGAAATACGTCAGGGGAGCCACGAGGGGCCCACGAGGGTGGAGGGCGCGCCCCCTGCCTCGTGGCTTCCTCGTTGCTTCCCTTACGTGGACTCCAAGTATCCCGGATTGCTTTCCTTCCAAAAATAAGTTTCGTGAAGTTTCAGGTCAATTGGACTCTGTTTGATTTTCCTTTTCTGTGATAATCTAAAACAAAGAAAAAACAGAAACTGGCACTGGGCTCTAGGTTAATAGGTTAGTCCCAAAAATCATACAAAATAGCATATAAATGCATATAAAACATCCAAGGTTGATAATATAATAGCATGGAACAATCAAAAATTATAGATACGCTGGAGACGTATCAGCATCCCCAAGCTTAATTCCTGCTCGTCCTCGAGTAGGTAAATGATAAAAATATAATTTTTGATGTGGAATGCTCCCTAACATATTTCTCTAAGTAATTCTTCTTTATTGTGACAAGAATATTCAGATCCGAAAGATTCAAGATAAAAGTTCATATTGACATAAAAATAATAATACTTCAAGCATACTAACTAAGCAATCATGTCTTCTCAAAATAACATGGACAAAGAAAGTTCACCCCCTACAAAATCATATAGTTTAGTCATGCTCCATTTTCGTCACACAAGAATGCTCTCATCATGCACAACCCTGATGACAAGCCATGTCACACCCTAGCTAGTTCAAGCATTAGAGTGTGCATCATGTTTAAATTCCTCTTAAATTTGAAATGGGGATGACAGAACCCACAGCACCCCCCTGGAACAACTAGGGTTTACTAAAAAACTTTTTTAATGAACCTGAAATGCCCTTCTAAAAAGCCCACCCTTTTTGTTTTGGGTTAAAACCCCTGACAAAAATGGTGCACATTTTTCTAGGACGTCTTAAGGTCATTGGATTAATCCTTATAGTATTTGCATTTGGGCATTTAAATGCTATAAAATATTTTAAATGCTCAAATAATCATAAACTAAAATGTTTGTTGTTGGATATATTCTAAGCAGTAGCCATGATTAATTTTATGATTTATGGAAATGCCCTGACATTTTTAATAAAGCCCTGAACCTACAGAAATAATATAATAAAAAAACAGAAAGAAAGAGAGAGAGAGGAACTTACCTGGCGCAGCCCACCTAACCCACCAGCCGGCCCACCTGGCGGCCTAGCACTGTGCTGGCCCGCGCCAGCTAGCTGCTTCTTCCCTGCCAGGCAGGCAGGGAGGTGATTCCGGCGTGCCCGAGCTCGCCACGGCATCACCTGCTTGCCACCCGCGCCCCTGGACGCTTGGACGCATCCACGTCGCGCACCGAAGCCCCTGGACACGCCATTCTCCCCCCTGTCTCTCTCCCTCGCCGTTCCCCACCATGCCCGACGCTCCTGTCGCCGCACCGTCGTCGTAGCCGCGCCCTCCGTCGTCCTCGCGCCGCGCCATCGTGTCCACGAGCTCCGCCGTCGTCGATTACATCGAGTAGGCCGAGCCCCGAGCGCTCGCTCGCCCCGAAGACGCTGCACCGAGCTCGTCCTCAACTCCAGCCACCGGAGATCCCCTTCGCCGTCCCTGCCGCATCAGCTCATCCCCGACCTCGCCGACTGCCTCGACGAGACCCCCGTGAGCTCAGCCACCTTCCCACCCTCTCTGTTCTCTCTCTCGAGCCCCGTAGCGACTGCACGTAGATCACCCGCACGCACCGCCGCGGAGCTCGTCGCCGACGAGGCTCCGGCCACCCAATGGCCGCGCCACCCTGTCCACCAGTCCAACCGCACCCCCAGGAGCCCAACGCACCAAACCACGTGCCTCCCCGTGTCCCCTAGCGACTAGCTCGACCTCACCCGAGCTCCGGCCGCCGCCAAACTCGTCGCCGACGACGTTTCCGGCCACCCCAGCTCCACCCACTGCCACCACTCGTCGTGGCTTCCTCCCCGCATCACGTAGATGATCTCCACCGTCCTTTTGGTCGCCAGAGTGCAAATCCCGCGCTGCTCCACCGCGTCTGGCCTCGCCGGCGGCTAAACGCCGGCGAGTTGACCCTCTTTGACCCCGTGTGGGCCTAGGTTGACCCCCCTGAGTCTATGAAAGGTGGGGCCGGCCTGCTAATTAGTTTAGGATTGGTTTTAACTAGTTTTAATTAGTTTAGTCACTGACATGTGGGCCCAGGCCCCACCGACAGTTAATTAGTGTTAATTTAATCCTATTAATTACCTGAGTCACTGACAGACAGGGCCCACCAGTCAGGTTTGACCTGGCCGACCCAGTTGACCCGCTGACGTCACACCTATGTCATGCTGACGCATTAATTCAGTTACTGGAATTATTCTTATATAGGAAATTCCAGAAAATAGCTAAAACTTCTAAAAATCATGGACAATCAACCATAGCTCCAAATCAAACAATTTATATATGAAAAATGATCAGAAAAATTCAATCTATCCATCTGTAATGGTTTCATGCATGACAAGACAAGTTAACCTTGCTGTTTAAGCAGAATAAGATAATGCACTAATAAGGCCATGTTAAATGAGCTAACATTTGAATCTTTGATTCAAATGAGTTCATTCTTTCCTGTTTTAGCTTGCATTAGGCCAAGACACATTCACTTGCCATGTCATAGCATGCATCATATTGTTGCATATTGTCATGTGTTGATTATGTTTCGCTGTGTCCTTCGTGGTAGGTTCTGCCTCCGAGGATAACCCCGAGTATCCGTCTGAAGGGCAGTACCCTACTACCACTACAACAGGCAAGCAACCCATTGATCATTCCGATACAAACCCATATTCTCGCTTCTGCTCTTGTTTAGTGCAATAAGACAACGCGATTCAAACTGCTGTGTGCTACGGTAGTTGAACCCTTATCCTCTGCATGACCTGTCATTGCCACAGTAACTAGATGAAACCCACTAGCATGTGTAGGAGTTGATTGAGCCATGTATGTGATTCCTACCTTGCTATGCCTGCTATGCTTAGAGTTGTGTCAGGTCTGGTTCATCTGGGTGATGGGCTAGAGTGAAATGATTATGCCGGTAATGTGAGGGATGTGTTGAACATGTTTTGGTAAAGGTATCGATGAGAGGCCATGTAGGAGTACATGGTGGGTTGTATCATTGAGGCCGTCCATAAGAACTAAGATCTGTATGCGTGATTTAAGATTCAGCTACTACCACACATTGGGCCCTGAAATATGACCCCGCTCGACTTACTGACCCCTCTCGCCCTCTGTCCAGGAGTTGCAACTAGTTTCTGGTGTTTGTAGGTTATGTGTTGGCGGCCGTGCGTAGCGCTGACCCTAGGGGTGGGCTATGATGCGGTAGATACACTGTGGCCGGGTATGCCGGGCTCCGTTTGGCGTCTCAGGACCCTGTACACATTGTTTGGGGCCGTTGAGGACACCCTGGCCGGATTTCCTTGCGGATGGAACCTGAATAGGCGATAAACCTGGACTAGAGACTTGTCCGGTTAGTCAGGTCGTGGTCTACACCCACGTTGGTTTTCACTTGAAGTCTGCCGAGCACATGTCGTGTGCAGACGCTAAGTGGTGGAAACATGTGTGATGAGGTACACCCCTGCAGGGTATAAAACTATTCGAATAGCCGCGTCCGCGGTAAAGGACTACTTGGTTGCCTATACAGTTCATAGACAAGTTAATGGATACTACTAAAAGACTCAAGATAAGTGTGAGTACCGAGGATGGCCCTCTCGTAGGATGATGAGGGAGGATCCCCGGTGGAGTATTGTGTTGGTGACTAGTGGACTCGTGTGCGAAAAATATTTTACTAGTGGAGTTCCGTAGGATAGTTTAGCCAAGAGTCAAAGCTGGCTTGCTGCAATAACCCCACCACCTTCTTGAGAATGAGCATGTATAGTAGGTTCTGATGTAAGACTTGCTGAGTAACTTTGTACTCATGTTTGCTTAATTACTGTTTTCAGACGACAACACCGCCCCCTCCGATGGGTTCTACGTAGACCTTGATGTCGACGAGTGACTAGCCACCCAGGTGGTGATCCTGGCCATGGAGGGGCCTATGTAGATAGACAGGCTTCGAGGAGCCTTCTTTCTTTCTAGTGTATGTACTCAAACTAGTTGCTTCCGCATGTGCTTGTATGATTGTATGACTTGAGTGTCGGGTCGTGTGACCCCTACCTGTATGAACATGTTATGTATGGCTCTCGGGAGCCTCTAAATAAAGTACTTGAGTTGTAGAGTTTTGTTGTGATGCCATGTTGTATGTACTCATATCGGGCATATTGTGTGTATGATTGAAATGCTTGGTATGAGTGGGATCCGACAATCTAGTTGTTTATCCTTGGCAGCCTTTCTTATGGGGAAATGTAGTCTAGTGTTACTCGAGCCATAGTAGTCCGCTACAGCCCGGTTCACCGGAGTCCTGCTAGCCCAGCACTACTGCTTAGGACATTTGACTGGCCGGCATGTGTTTCATTTCGTTCCTATGTGTGTTCCTTCGGGGAAATGTCACGCGGTGACATCCGGAGTCCTGCCTAGCCTGCTACAGCCCGGGTTCCCCGGAGTCCTGTTAGCCCAGTGCTACAGCCCGGATTCACTCGCTAATGACCGACATGCTCGATATGATTCATGTATGCCTGTCTCCATAGGTCTGCGCCGCTTTGGGTTCATGACTAGCCATGTCGGCCCGGTTTCTCTGTCATATGGATGCTAGCGACACTATCATATACGTGAGCCAAAAGGCGCAAACGGTCCCGGGCCATGGTAAGGCGACACCCGTGGGTATACCGTGCGTGAGGCCGCAATGTGATATGAGGTGTTACCGGCTAGATCGATGTGACTTGGAATCGGGGTCCTGACAGCGTTGGCATCAGAGCCGGACTGCCTGTAGGTTCGTTGAGCCAAACTGGTCGATGTCGAGTCTAGAAATGCTTTATTTATATGTAGGGGAATTGATTGTGGGAGGGAACGTAAGGCTCTTTTACTCCTTTACCTTATGCCCTCTGATCCGAGTCATTCTCTTCTGTTTCAACGTGGGTTAAGGACTAGGCTCTCTTCTTCTATCAGGTTCACGTGTTACTAATCCGTAGTAGCTTATAGGATTGTTGTTACAAGCCTCAGTACAGTTTCTACTACTTTTAGTATGTTGGTAGTTGAATCAGAACCTTGATATGATGTTGTTGAGTGGTATTGCAAACTGTTGTGGATGTCTCAAATCTTTTTCTGAGCATTTACAGCTGTTATGCTGTCCAATTTTCCCTAGAAATTCTAATGTATTTGCATTGTGGTTGTGCTTTCAGATGGCCAACCGTGCTCAAAACCAAGTGGTTCGCCTGATCCGGTGCCTCGATGTGCCCGGTCATACTGCTATGTTAGTCCGGGTAATGATCGAGACGGATTACCATTGGTATCTCGAATACACCGTCGAAGAGCAATTCCGAGACTTTAATCAAAGCCAATATTTCTGCACCGTCAGGATATTTCCTTCTTATCCTGGATCTACCGAGCCCCTTCACTGTTCCTATGGAATCGGGGTTACTGTTGAGATGGTTGTGCAGGATGCTGCCTATTCCATGATGACCATCATGCGAGTCAGGACTGGCCTGCTTTGGAACACCGACTTCCGTTACATGCCAGCTTCACTTCCGGGAGCGCAAGGGTATCTCCAGGCTATCTATGCTGACTCCACTCAGGAGGACTCACTAACTCGTACCACTGCCGAGATGCTCGAGGATAAGGACCGAGAGAAACGGGCCTTGAGGCTGGAGCTTTTCAACACCCGTGCTGATCATTGGGCCACATTGACTCGGTTTGCACCTGCGGTGCAAGTTGGATGTATGGATACAAGGGATCTGTATCCTGTGAGATCTGCTCTGCCAGACATGGTGGATTGGCGTGATGTGGGAGGCATCACCCCTCCCCATGGTCCCCGCAGGCCACCGTTTGTTGGTCCAAGACCTCATCCTAGCCCCTTTGGTCCACAAGCTCCTCAGGACCGTCTGTTCCCCAGATGATCATGTTCCGCATCTAGGTTTTGGTGGTGACTTTTATGAGGATTACTACGGAGCTGTCTGAGCTAGTAGTAGTTTCACTAGTACTGTAATAGTTGTATTCTCCACAGTCCTACGTGACCCGTGGGATACGACTTGGTGTGTATCACGCTCCGGAGGTGTAGAAAATAATGTATAGGAGCTTGGAATGCTTCCGATGAGATGTAATGTCTTTCACCGTAGTTGTACTCTAGCCTGGGCTTGTACTAAACTATGTACGGTGTGTATGACCGATGGTATATATATGGCAGTTTCTATATTACCATGTCGTGCAATGAAACATCTCAGCATTCCAGTGTTATCCATTACATTCTGCACTTCCTTGCTAAGTTGAGCCATCCTTATCTAAACCGTTGTCTTGTTTTCACCTAGGTTGGTCAACACCCGCAGCAACCCTGCTGCCCCGGAGCAGGGGGAAGCCAGTGCAGCTAGGGGTGAAAATCTGCCTCACCCGCCTTCTCTGGCCGAAGTGATGCTGGAGGCGGAAAGAAACAAGCGTGAGACTAACCGCTTACTGGAGCGGATTGAGCAAAACACTGCTCGCCATCCGCGAAATGACTTGGTGTCAATCAATGACTTTATCAAGCTGTACCCACCATAGTTTAACCATTCCGTCGAGCCCCTCGACGCGGATGACTGGCTTCGCAGCATCACCCACAAGCTACGTCCTGCCAACGTAGCCGAAGCTGATAAGGTTACTTATGCTGCCTATCATCTCGAAGGTCCTGCTAGCCTTTGGTGGGAAAATTTTGAAGCCATGCGCCCGGTCGGCCAAATCACTACTTGGGCTGAATTCAGTGGGGCTTTCCGTGAGCATCACATTCCGGAAGGTCTCATAGATCGCAAGAGGGAGGAGTTCTGCAATTTCACCCAAGGAAGGCTGACTGTGGATGCTTATAGTCATGAATTTGGGAATCTGGCACGTTATGCTCCTGAAGAAGTATCTTCTGACGCTAAGAAGCAGGCAAGGTTCCGCAAGGGACTTAGCCCTGAGCTTCACTGCGATCTTCGTCTGCACGAGTGCACCTCCTTTCAGAAGTTGGTCAATAAAGCCATCAGTGCTGAGTCAGGCCAGTCTGACTATGACGCTTCATGCAAGCACTCACGTGATTTTGGCTCTTCATCCGGCTCTGGAGCTCAGAAGCGCCGGGTGTGGATCCCAAGCACGGCACTGCCACCCAGGTTCATTCCGAGGCCATCCTTTGAGGCGCCTCGTCCCAACCAGCAGTTTGCACTGCCCAAGCCCTATGGTGGCCCCGCTGCTAATGCTGCTCCACGCCCCAATGTGGTGACATGTTTCAAGTGTGGAGAGCCGGGTCACTATAGTCGAGAGTGTTCCCAAAACAACCCCAATCAGTCTGGAAAGTCCGTTGGTCGTGGTAAGCCAGCGGGAAAGACATTCTACGCCAAGCCGGTCACCACTGCACATGGCCATGTCAACTATGTTTCAGCCGAGGAGGCTCATGAGGATCCTAACGTCGTCCTTGGTACGCTCCTTGTTAATTGCCATCCGGCATCTGTTCTTTTCGATACTGGAGCATCTCATTCATTCATATCCGAGAACTATGCTCAATTGCATAACACGACATTCTGTGACATCCCTCTACCATGGAAATTCAAACCCCTGGCTCTAGATGGCAAACTTCTAGAGTAAGCCATGGGAACGAAATTCTTGTCGATAGACTTGTCTTCCTTGCATCCTTAATAGCTCTCAAGTCCTCGGACATAAACATCATCTTGGGTATGGACTGGATGTCAGTTCATTATGCTAAGATTGATTGTGCCACTAGAACCGTTCAACTTACTCACCCATCGGGCAAGACAGTCAATGTCTTAACTCGAGTGGCCAAGCGCTAGCTTTACTCCCTAAATGCCAACCCCCTTCCAGACCTTGAGGATGTTCCGGTAGCCCGAGACTTTCCGGATGTCTTTCCAGAAGAACTGCCAGGTGTTCCACCTGACAGGGATGTCGAGTTTGTGATAGACCTTGTTCGAGGAACCGTTCCAATTTCTAGAAGACCCTATAAGATGGGACCCTTAGAACTAGCCGAGCTTAAGAACCAACTCGATGAGTCCTTGAAAAAGGGTTTCATCCGTCCTAGTTCCTCTCCTTGGGCTTGCCCCGTCCTCTTCGTCAAGAAGAAGGATGGAACAGATCGAATGGTTGTAGATTACCGACCTGTCAACTTGGTCACTATCAAGAACAAGTATCCGCTTCCCAGGATCAACGATCTGTATGATCAGCTCCTGGATCCTCAGTCTTTTCCAAGATGGATTTGAGGTTGGGCTACCATCAAATCAAAATCAAAAACGGGGACATTCCCAAAACGGCCTTTGTTACTCGCTATGGCCAATACGAGTACACCGTTATGTCCTTCGGTCTAACCAATGCCCAGCCACCTTCTCTCGGTTAATGAACTCGGTCTTCATGGAGTATTTGGATAAATTCGTCATAGTATACCTCGATGACATACTCATCTACTCCAAGAATGAAGAGGAACATGCCGAACATCTAAGGCTGGTATTGACGAAACTTCGAGAGCATCGCCTTTATGCCAAATTCTCCAAGTGTGAATTTTGGTTGCCAGAAGTGACCTATCTAGGCCATGTAATCTCTGGTAAGGGTATTGTTGTCAATCCCGAGCGAGTTCAAACTGTCCTTGATTGGACTCCACCTGAGACGGTCAAGCAAGTTCGGAGCTTCCTTGGCTTAGCGAGCTATTGCCGCCGCTTCGTCGAGAATTTCTCCAAGGTTGCTAAACCTCTAACTGAACTCCTCAAGAAAGATAAAAAGTTTGAGTGGACTCCACAGTGCGAGTTCAGTTTTCAGGAACTGAAAAGACGCCTGACATCTGCTCCCGTACTGGTACCACCAGATTTCTCCAAGGACTTTATTATCTATTGCGACGCCTCGCGACAAGGACTAGGTTGCATACTCATGCAAGATCGTTAGGTAATTGCCTATGCTTCACGGCAATTACACCCACATGAGGAAAACTATCCCACACATGATCTAGAGCTTGCAGTTGTAGTCCATGCACTCAAAACATGGCGACATTACCTCCTCGGTAATCGTTGCGAGATCTTCACCGATCACCAAAGTTTGAAATATATCTTCACCCAACCGGATTTGAATCTCAGGCAAAGACGTTGGGTCAAGTTGATCTTAGATTACGACTTAGGAATAACTTACACCCCGGGCAAAGCCAATGTCATGGCTGATGCACTAAGTCGTAAGTCCTATTGTAACAACCTGATATTACAACAAAGTCAACCACTTCTCCATGAGGAATTTCGTAAGCTTAATCTTCACATTGTTCCTCGAGGGTTTCTATCCACCCTGGTGGCGAAACCTAACCTTATGGATCAAATCATAGCTGCCCAGAAGCGTGATAAGGGCATATTCCGGATTAAGGAAAACATTGCTAGCGGAGTTGCTAAATGTTTTTCCATGGATGAGCGAGGTGCTGTCTTCTTCGAGAACCGCTTGGTGGTTCCAAAGAAACAACATCTATGCCAGTTGATCCTTAAGGAAGCTCATGAATCCCCTCTCACTATTCATCCCGGTAGTACTAAAATGTATCAAGACCTACGCCAGAGGTTTTGGTGGACTAGGATGAAGAGAGAAATCGCTCAATACATTGCTAATTGCGACGTTTGTCATCGTGTTAAAGCAGAGCATCAACGGCCTGCTGGCACCCTTCAACCTTTGGCTATTCCTGAGTGGAAACGGGATAAAATCAGTATGGATTTCATTACTGGGTTTCCCAGGACCAAGAGAAGGAATAATGCCATCTTCGTCGTGATCGACCGTCTTTCCAAAGTAGCCCACTTTCTACCTGTTCGTGAGAGTATCATCGCTAGCCAGCTAGCTGACTTATACATCTCCCGAATAGTGTCTCTTCATGGTGTTCCATTGGAAATTAACTCAGACCGTGGGAGTCTCTTCACCTCTCAATTTTGGGAAATTTTCCAAAATGCTATGGGAACTCGTCTCTCTTCCTCAATCAAGTGGTCAAGTAGAGTGAGTCAATCAAATTCTGGAAGATATGCTCCGAGCTTCTGTCATCTCGTTCGGAATGGGTTGGGAGAATTGCCTTCCATTCGCGGAGTTTGCTTATAACAATAGTTATCAAGCTAGTTTGGGCAAGGCTCCTTTCGAAGTTCTCTATGGACGAAAATGTCAAACGCCTCTTAACTGGTCAGAAATCGGGGAAAGACAACTCTTTGGCCCGGATATGATTCAGGAAGCAGAAGAGCAGGTTCGCGTTATTCGTGAGAAATTGAAAACAGCCCAATCTCGTCAAAAGAGCCAATATGATCGTAAACATAAGCTCATGACTTATGAAGTCGGTGAGAAGGCTTACCTTCGGGTTACTCCATTAAAGGGAACCCATTGTTTCGGTATCAAAGGCAAATTGGCTCCTCGCTACATTGGACCCTTTCGCATTCTTGCCAAACGAGGAGAAGTTGCCTACCAATTGGAACTACCTTCGCATCTTTCCAGAGTTCACGATGTCTTCCACGTTTCACAACTCAGGCGTTGCTTCGCGGATCCTATCCGTGGAGTGGACCACGAAACGCTTGATCTACAAGATAACCTCTCATATCGGGAATATCCCGTTCGTATCCTTGATCAAGCCGAGCGTACCACTCGACGCCATAATATCAAGTTTCTCAAGGTTCAATGGTCACACCATTACGAGAAAGAAGCCACTTGGGAAAGGGAGGATCGTCTTCGACTCGAGTACCCCACCTTCTTTCCGGAGGATCCTAAATTTCGGGACGAGATTCTTTTGAGTGGGGGTGAGTTGTCACACCCTAGCTAGTTCAAGCATTAGAGAGTGCATCATGTTTAAATTCCTCTTAAATTTGAAATGGGGATGACAGAACCCCCAGCACCCACCCTGGAACAACTAGGGTTTACTAAAAAACTTTTTCAATGAACCTGAAATACCCTTCTAAAAAGCCCACCCTTTTTGTTTTGGGTTAAAACCCGTGACAAAAATGGTGCACATTTTTCTAGGACATCTTAAGGTCATTGGATTAATCCTTATAGTATTTGCATTTGGGCATTTAAATGCTATAAAATATTTTAAATGCTCAAATAATCATAAACTAAAATGTTTGCTGTTGGATATATTCTAAGCAATAGCCATGATTAATTTTATGATTTATGGAAATGCCCTGGCATTTTTAATAAAGCCCTGAAGCTACAGAAATAATAGAATAAAAAAACAGAAAGAAAGAGAGAGAGAGGAACTTACCTGGCGCAGCCCACCTAACCCACCAGCCGGCCCACCTGGCGGCCTAGCACTGTGCTGGCCCGCGCCAGCCAGCTGCTTCTTCCCTGCCAGGCAGGCAGCGAGGTGATGCCGGCGTGCCCGAGCTCGCCACGGCGTCACCTGCTTGCCACCCGCGCCCCTGGACGCTTGGACGCCTCCACGTCGCGCACCGAAGCCCCTGGACACGCCATTCTCCCCCCTGTCTCTCTCCCTCGCCGTTCCCCACCATGCCCGACGCTCCTGTCGCCGCACCGTCGTCGTAGCCGCGCCCTCCGTCGTCCTCGCGCCGCGCCATCGTGTCCACGAGCTCCGCCGTCGTCGATTACATCGAGTAGGCCGAGCCCCAAGCGCTCGCTCGCCCCGGAGACGCTGCACCGAGCTCGTCCTCAACTCCAGCCACCGGAGATCCCCTTCGCCGTCCCCGCCGCATCAGCTCATCCCCGACCTCGCCGACTGCTTCGACGAGACCCCCGTGAGCTCAGCCACCTCCCCACCCTCTCCGTTCTCTCTCTCGAGCCCCGTAGCGACTGCACGTAGATCACCCGCACGCACCGCCGCGGAGCTCGTCGCCGACGAGGCTCCGGCCACCCAATGGCCGCGCCACCCTGTCCACTAGTCCAACCGTACCCCCAGGAGCCCAACGCACCAAACCACGTGCCTTCCTGTGCCCCCTAGCGACTAGCTCGACCTCACCCGAGCTCCGGCCGCCGCCAAACTCGTCGCCGACGACGTTTCCGGCCACCCCAGCTCCACCCACTGCCACCACTCGTCGTGGCTTCCTCCCCGCATCACGTAGATGATCTCCGCCGTCCTTTTGGTCGCCGGAGTGCAAATCCCGCGCTGCTCCGCCGCGTCTGGCCTCGCCGGCGGCTAAACGCCGGCGAGTTGACCCTGTTTGACCCCGTGTGGGCCTAGGTTGACCCCCCTGAGTCTATGACAGGTGGGGCCGGCCTACTAATTAGTTTAGGATTAGTTTTATCTAATTTTAATTAGTTTATTCACTGACATGTGGGCCCAAGCCCCACCG
This sequence comes from Triticum urartu, assembly GCF_003073215.2. Classification (NCBI taxonomy): domain Eukaryota; kingdom Viridiplantae; phylum Streptophyta; class Magnoliopsida; order Poales; family Poaceae; genus Triticum; species Triticum urartu. Next base: position 28,339,927 of record NC_053022.1, read on the forward strand.
ACAGTTAATTAGTGTTAATTTAATCATGTTAATTAGCAGAGTCACTGACAGATAGGGCCCACCAGTCAGGTTTGACCTGGCCGACCCAGTTGACCCGATGACGTCACACCTATGTCATGCTGACGCATTAATTCAATTACTGGAATTATTCTTATATAGGAAATTCCAGAAAATAGCTAAAACTTCTAAAAATCATAGAAAATCAACCATAGCTCCAAATCAAACAATTTATATATGAAAAATGATCAGAAAAATTCAATCTATCCATCTGTAATAGTTTCATGCATGACAAGACAAGTTAACCTTGCTGTTTAAGAAGAATAAGATAATGCACTAATAAGGCCATGTTAAATGAGCTAACATTTGAATCTTTGATTCAAATGAGTTCATTCTTTCCTGTTTTAGCTTGCATTAGGCCAAGACACATTCACTTGCCATGTCATAGCATGCATCATATTGTTGCATATTGTCATGTGTTGATTATGTTTCGCTGTGTCCTTCGTGGTAGGTTCTGCCTCCGAGGATAACCCCGAGTATCCGTCTGAAGGGCAGTACCCTACTACCACTACAATAGGCAAGCAACCCATTGATCATTCCGATACAAACCCATGTTCTCGCTTCTGCTCTTGTTTACTACATTAAGACAACGCGGTTCAAACTGCTGTGTGCTACGGTAGTTGAACCCTTATCCTCTGCATGACCTGTCATTGCCACAGTAACTAGATGAAACCCACTAGCATGTGTAGGAGTTGATTGAGCCATGTATGTGATTCCTACCTTGCTAGGCCTGCTATGCTTAGAGTTGTGTCAGGTCTGGTTCATCTGGGTGATGAGCTAGAGTGAAATGATTATGCCGATAATGTGAGGGATGTGTTGAACATGTTTTGGTAAAGGTATCGATGAGAGGCCATGTAGGAGTACATGGTGGGTTGTTTCATTGAGGCCATCCATAAGAACTGAGATCTGTATGCGTGATTTAAGATTCGGCTACTACCACACATTGGGCCCTGAAATATGACCCCGCTCGACTTACTGACCCCTCTCGCCCTCTGTCCAGGAGTTGCAACTAGTTTCTGGTGTTTGTAGGTTATGTGTTGGCGGCCGTGCGTAGCGTTGACCCTAGGGGTGGGCTATGATGCGGTAGATACACTGTGGCCGGGTATGCCGGGCGCCCGTTTGGCGTCTCGGGACCCTGTACACATTGTTTGGGGCCGTTGAGGACACCCCGGCCGGATTTCCTTGCGGATGGAACCTGAATAGGCGATAAACCTGGACTAGAGACTTGTCCGGTTAGTCAGGTTGTGGTCTACACCCACGTCGGTTTTCGCTTGAAGTCTGCCGAGCACATGTCGTGTGAAGACGCTAAGTGGTGGAAACATGTGTGATGAGGTACACCCCTGCAGGGTATAAAACTATTCGACTAGTTGCGTCCGTGGTAAAGGACTACTTGGTTGCCTATACAGTTCATAGACAAGTTAATGGATACTACTAAAAGACTCAAGATAAGTGTGAGTACCGAGGATGGCCCTCTCGTAGGATGACGAGGGAGGATCCCCGGTGGAGTATTGTGTTGGTGAGTAGTGGACTCGTGTGCGAAAACTATTTTACTAGTGGAGTTCCGTAGGATAGTTTAGCCAAGAGTCAAAGCTGGCTTGCTGTAATAACCCCACCACCTTCTTGAGAATGAACATGTATAGTAGGTTCTGATGTAAGACTTGCTGAGTACCTTTGTACTCATGTTTTCTTAATTACTGTTTTCAGACGACAACACCGCCCCCTCCGATGGGTTCTACGTAGACCTTGATGTCGACGAGTGACTAGCCACCCAGGTGGTGATCCTGGCCATGGAGGGCCCTATGTAGATAGACAGGCTTCGGGGAGCCTTCTTTCTTTCTAGTGTCTGTACTCAGACTAGTTGCTTCTGCATGTGCTTGTATGATTGTATGACTTGAGTGCCGGGTCATGTGACCCCTACCTGTATGAACATGTTATGTATGGCTCTCTGGTGCCTCTAAATAAAGTACTTGAGTTGTAGAGTTTTGTTGTGATGCCATGTTGTATGTACTCATATCGGGCATATTGTGTGTATGATTGAAATGCTTGGTATGAGTGGGATCCGACAATCTAGTTGTTTATCCTTGGCAGCCTTTAATTCTTATGGGGAAATGTAGTCTAGTGTTCCTGCTAGCCCAGCACTACTACTCAGCACACTTGACTGGCCGGCATGTGTTTCATTTCGTTCCTATGTATGTTCCTTCGGGGAATGTCACGCGGTGACATCCGGAGTCCTTCCTAGACTGCTACAGCCCGGGTTCCCCGGAGTCCTGTTAGCCCAGTGCTACAGCCCGGATTCACTCGCTGATGACCGACATGCTCGATATGATTCATGTATGCCTGTCTCCATAGGTCTGCGCCGCTTTGGGTTCACGACTAGCCATGTCGGCCCGGGTTCTCTGTCATATGGATGCTAGCGACACTATCATATACGTGAGCCAAAAGGCGCAAACGGTCCCGGGCCATGGTAAGGCGACACCCGTGGGGATACCATGCGTGAGGCCGCAATGTGATATGATGTGTTACCGGCTAGATCGATGTGACTTGGAATCGGGGTCCTGACAAGCCAAGCAATTGTTTCGTACTTTAGTAATCTCAAACTCATAAACCTTCACGCAATACATGAGCCCGAGCCATGGACATAGCACTATGGGTGGAATAGAATATGATGATGGGGGGTATGTGGAGAAGACAAAGAAGGAGAAAGTCTCACATCAACGAGGCTAATCAATGAGCTATGGAGATGCCCATCGATTGATGTTAATGCGAGGAGTAGGGATTGCCATGCAACGGATGCACTAGAGCTATAAATGTATGAAACCTCAACAAAAGAAACTAAGTGGGTGTGCATCCAACTTGCTTGCTCACGAAGACCTAGGGCACTTGAGGAGGCCCATTGTTGGAATATACAAGCCAAGTTCTATAATGAAAAATTCCTACTAGTATATGAAAGTGACAAAATAAGAGACTCTCTATCATGAGGATTATGGTGCTACTTTGAAGCACAAGTGTGGCAAAGGATAGTAGTATTGTTCCTTCTCTCATTTTTTTGGGCCTTCTCTTTTTTTTATATGGCCTTCTCCCCTTTTTTTGGGCCTTCTTATTTTTTATGGCCTTTCTTTTTTTTCCTCACTTGGGACAATGCTCTAGAAAATGATGATCATCACACTTCTATTTATTTACAACTCAATGATTACAACTCGATGCTAGAACAAAAGATGACTCTATATGAATGCCTCCGGCGGTGTACCGGGATATGCAATGAACCAAGAGTGACATGTATGAAAGAATTATGAATGGTGGCTTTGCCACAAATACTATGTCAACTACATGATCATGCTAAGCAATATGACAATGATGAATGTGTCATGATAAACGGAATGGTGGAAAGTTGCATGGCAATATATCTCGGAATGGCTATGGAAATGCCATAATAGTTAGGTATGGTGGCTGTTTTGAGGAAGATATAAGGAGGTTTATGTGTGATAGAGCGTATCATATCACGGGGTTTGGATGCACCGGCAAAGTTTGCACCAACTCTCAATGTGAGAAAGGGCAATGCACGGTACCGAAGAGGCTAGCAATGATGGAAGGGTGAGAGTGCGTATAATCCATGGACTCAACATTAGTCATAAAGAACTCACGTACTTATTGCAAAAAACTACAAGTCATCAAAAACCTCGGCACTACGCGCATGCTCCTAGGGGGATAGATTGGTAGGAAAAGACCATCGCTCGTCCTCGACCGCCACTCATAAGGAAGAAAATCAAATAACACCTCATGTTTCAAATTTGTTACACAATGTTTACCATACGTGCATGCTACGGGACTTGCAAACTTCAACACAAGTATTCCTCAAATTCACAACTACTCAACTAGCACGACTTTGATATTATTACCTCCATATCTCAAAACAATCATCAAGTATCAAACTTCTCATAGTATTCAATGCACTCTATATGAAAGTTTTTATTATATCCCTCTTGGATGCCCATCATATTAGGACCAGTTTCATAACCAAAGCAAACTACCATGCTGTTCTAAAGACTCTCAAAATAATATAATTGAAGCATGAGAGATCAATTATTTCTTAAAAATAAAACTACCGCCATGCTCTAAAAGATATAAGTGAAGCACTAAAGCAAATGACAAACTACTCCGAAAGATATAAGTGAAGATCAATGAGTAGTCGAATAATTATGCAACTATGTGAAGACTCTCTAACATTTAAGAATTTTAGATCTTGGTATTTTATTCAAACAGCAAGCAAAACAAAATAAAATAAAATGACGCTCCAAGCAAAACACATATCATGTGGTGAATAAAAATATAGCTTCAAGTAAAGTTACCGATGAACGAAGACGAAAGAGGGGATGCCTTCCGGGGCATCCCCCAAGCTTTGGATTTTAGGTGTCCTTAGATTATCTTGGGGGTGCCATGGGAATCCCAAGCTTAGGCTCTTGCCACTCCTTGTTCCATAATCCATCAAATCTTTACCCAAAACTTGAAAACTTCACAACACAAAACTTAAAGTAGAAAATCTCGTGAGCTCCGTTAGCGAAAGAAAACAAAAGACCACTTCAAGGTACTGTAATGAACTCATTATTTATTTATATTGGTGTTAAACTTACTGTATTCCAACTTCTCTATGGTTTATAAACTATTTTACTAGCCATAGATTCATCAAAATAAGCAAACAACACACGAAAAACAGAATCTGTCAAAAACAGAACAGTCTGTAGTAATCTGTAGCTAGCGCAAGATCTGGAACCCCAAAAATTCTAAAATAAATTTCTGGACGTGAGGAATTTATCTATTAATCATCTGCAAAAAATAATTAACTAAATAGCACTTTCCAAATAAAAATTACAGCAGTTCTCGTGAGCGCTATAGTTTCTGTTTTTTACAGCAAGTTCAACAAGACTTTACCCAAGTCTTCCCAACGGTTCTATTTGGCAAAAACACTAATTAAACACACAAGACACAAACAAAACAGAGGCTAGATAATTTATTTATTACTAAACAGGAGCAAAAAGCAAGGAATAAAAATAAAATTGGGTTGCCTCCCAACAAGCGCTATCGTTTAACGCCCCTAGCTAGGCATAACAAGCAAGAATAGATCTAGGTATTGCCATCTTTGGTAGGCAATCCATAAGTGGCTTTCATGATAGATTCATATGGTAATTTTATTTTCTTTCTATGGAAGTTTCCATGCCCTTTTTTAATGGAAATTGAAATCTAATATTCCCTTCCTTCATATCAATAATTGCACCAACCGTTCTAAGGAAAGGTCTACCGAGAATAATAGGGCAAGAATGATTGCAAACTATATCAAGAACGATAAAATCTACGGGAAAATAATTCCTATTTGCAACAATAATAACATCATTAATTCTTCCGATAGGTTTCTTAATAGTGGAATCCGCAAGATGCAAGTTTAGAGAGCAATCATCAAAATCACGGAAATCTAGCAAATCACACAAAGTTTTGGGAATAGTAGAGACACTAGCACCCAAATCACACAAAGCATAAAAATCATAATAATTTTTTATTTTAATTTTAATAGTAGGTTCCCACTCATCATAAAGTTTTCTAGGGATAGAAACTTTCAACTCAAGTTTTTCTTCATAAGATTGCTTCAAGGCATCAATGATATGTTCGGTAAAGGCTTTATTTTGACTATAAGCATGAGGAGAATTTAGAAAGGATTGCAACAAGGAAAAACAATCAATTAAAGAGCAACTTTCATAATTAAATTCCTTGAAATCCAATATAGTAGGTTTAGCAATATCTAGGGTTTTATTTCTTTTAATCCCACTTTTATCAATTTCATCATCAAGATCTAAATACTCCGAATTTTTAGAACGCCCTCTAGGTAAAGGTGAATCATATTCAGTCCCATCATTATCAAGATTAATATTGCAAAACAAATATTTAATATGGGACACATCAATAACTTTTAGATCTTCATCATTATTTTCATAGGAATTGGAAAAACACGCTTTAATAAAGGCATCTTTCATAGCACGCATCCTAGCGGTTCTTTCTTTGCACTCATCAATGGAAATTCTCATGGCTTTGAGAGACTCATTGATATCATGCTTAGGAGGAATAGATCTAAGCTTTAAAAGAATCAACCTCAAGAGAAATTCTATCAACGTTCCTAGCCAAATCATCAATCTTAAGCAATTTTTCTTCAATCATAGCATTAAATTTTTTTGCGAAGTAATAAATTCTTTAATATTAGATTCAAAATCAGAGGGCATCTTATTATAATTTCCATAAGAGTTGTTGTAGGAATTTCCATAATTATTAGAAGGATTACTAGGATAAGGCCTAGGATTAAAATTCCCTCTATACGCGTTGTTACCAAAATTATTCCTACCAACAAAATTCACATCCATAGATTCATTATTATTCTCAATCAAAGTAGACAAAGGCATATCATTAGGATCAGAAGAAACACTCTTAGTAGCAAATAATTTCATAAGTTCATCCATCTTTCCACTCAAAACATTAATTTTTCTATCGCATGCACTTTTTTATTAGTAGATCTTTTAGTGTGCCATTGAGAATAATTAACCATAATATTATCTAGGAGTTTAGTAGCTTCTCCTAAAGTGATTTCCATAAAAGTGCCTCCCGCGGCCGAATCTAAAAGATTTCTAGAAGCAAAATTCAATCCGGCATAAAATTTTTTGTATAATCATCCACAAATTTAAACCATGAGTAGGGCAATTACGTATCATTAATTTCATTCTCTCCCAAGCTTGTGCAACATGTTCATGATCAAGTTGCTTAAAGTTCATAATATCGTTTCTAAGAGAGATGATCTTAGCGGGAGGAAAATACTTAGAGATAAAAAAGCATCTTTGCACTTGTTCCATGAATCGATACTATTTTTAGGCAAAGACGAAAACCAAGCTTTAGCACGATCTCTAAGCGAAAAAGGAAATAGCTTCAACTTAACAATATCATTATCCACATCTTCCTTATTTTGCATGTCACACAAATCAACGGAGCTATTTAGATGGTTAGCGGCATCTTCACTAGGAAGGCCGGAAAACAGATCTTTCATGACAAGATTCGGCAAAGCAGTATTAATTTCACAAGATTCAGCATCGGTAAGAGGAGCAATCGGAGTGCTAAGGAAATCATTATTGTTGGTATTGGTGAAGTCACACAATTTAGTATTATCTTGAGCCATCGCGACAAACAAGCAATCCAACACAACAAAAAAGCAAAACGGGCAAAAGAGGCAAATAGAGAGAGAGAGGGAGGAGAGAGAGGGCGAATAAAACGGCAAGGGTGAAGTGGGGAGAGGAAAACGAGAGGCAAATGGCAAATAATGTAATGCGGGAGATAGGGATTGTGATGGGTACTTGGTATGTTGACTTTTGCGCAGACTCCCCGGCAACGGCGCCAGAAATTCTTCTTGCTACCTCTTGAGCACTGCGTTGGATTTCCCCGAAGAGGAGAGGATGATGCAGCAAAGTAGCGTAAGTATTTCCCTCAGTTTTTGAGAACCAAGGTATCAATCCAGTAGGAGGCTACGCTCGAGTCCCTCGTACCTACACAAAAACAATAGCTCAACTGCAACCAACGCGCTTAGGGGTTGTCAATCCCTTCACGGTCACTTACGAAAGTGAGATCTGATAGAGATGATAAATAATTTTTTGGTATTTTTGGTATAGAGATGCAAAGTAAAAAAGTAAAAGCAAAGTAAAAGCAAAGCAATAATAAAGTGATGGAGATTGATATGATGAGAAAGAGACCCGGGGGCCATAGGTTTCACTAGTGGCTTCTCTCAAGAGCATAAGTATTCTACGGTGGGTGAACAAATTACTGTTGAGCAATTGACAGAATTGAGCATAGTTATGAGAATATCTAGGTATGATCATGTATATAGGCATCACGTCCGAGACAAGTAGATCGAACAATCTGCATCTACTACTATTACTCCACTCATCGACCGCTATCCAGCATGCATCTAGAGTATTAAGTTAAAAACAGAGTAACGCCTTAAGCAAGATGACTTGATGTAGAGGGATAGTACATGCAATATGAATAAAACCCCATCTTGTTATCCTCGATGGCAACAATACAATACGTGCCTTGCTGCCCCTTCTGTCACTGGGAAAGGACACCGCAAGATGAACCCAAAGCTAAGCATAGGGGTTGGCACACATTTTCGCCGTGATTCTCCGGTAGAAACTTTGGGGCACTCTTTGAGGTCCTTTGTGTTGGTTGAATAGATGAATCTGAGATTGTGTGATGCATATCATATAATCATACGCACGGATACTTGAGGTGGCATTGGAGTATCTAGGTGACATTAGGGTTTTGGTTGATTTGTGTCTTAAGGTGTTATTCTAGTACGAACTCTAGGGATGTTTGTGACACTTATAGGAATAGCCCAACGGATTGATTGGAAAGAATAACTTTGAGGTGGTTTCGTACCCTACCATAATCTCTTCGTTCGTTCTCCGCTATTAGTGACTTTGGAGTGACTCTTTGTTGCATGTTGAGGTGATAGTTATGTGATCCAATTATGTTATCATTGTTGAGAGGACTTGCACTAGTGAAAGTATGAACCCTAGGCCTTGTTTCCTATCATTGCAATACCGTTTATGCTCACTTTTATCATTAGTTACCTTGCTGTTTTTATAATTTCAGATTACAAATACCTTTATCTCCATCCATATTGCACTTGTATCACCATCTCTTCGCCGAACTAGTGCACCTATACAATTTACCATTGTATTGGGTGTGTTGGGGACACAAGAGACTCTTTGTTATTTGGTTGTAGGGTTGCTTGAGAGAGACCATCTTCATCTACGCCTCCTACGGATTGATAAACCTTAGGTCATCCACTTGAGGGAAATTTGCTACTGTCCTACAAACCTCTGCACTTGGAGGCACAACGTCTACAAGAAGAAGGTTGTGTAGTAGACATACTCTGACATGCTGGGTTTTGGGGCCGCACAAGATTAAAAGCTCAGTGACCCAACTGCACATCTGCAGTTTTGCTAGCCTGGTGGGAGCCACCGTGTGTATGTCCATTTTGCATCATGTTTTTATGATATTTATTGCATTATGGGCTGTTATTACACATTATGTCAATACTTATGCCTATTCTCTCTTATTTTACAGGTTTACATGAAGAGGGAGAATGCGCGGCAGTGATTCTGGGCTAAGAGGTCTAAATTCAAGAAAAAAAAAGAAAGAAAAAAAAAAGAAAAAAAAAAAAAAAAAAAAAAAAAAAAAAAAAAAAAAAAAACAAAAAAAAAAAAAAAAAAAAAAAAAAAAAAAAAAAGAAAAAAAACAAAAAAAAAAAAAAAAAAAAAAAAAAAAAAAAAAAAAAAAAAAAAAAAAAAAAAAAAAAAAAAAAAAAAAAAAAAAAAAAAAAAAAAAAAAAAAAAAAAAAAAAAAAAAAAAAAAAAAAAAAAAAAAAAAAAAAAAAAAAAAAAAAAAAAAAAAAAAAAAAAAAAAAAAAAAACAAAAAAAAAAAAAAAAAAAAAAAAAAAACAAAAAAAAAAAAAAAAAAAAAAAAAAAAAAAAAAAAAAAAAAAAAAAAAAAAAAAAAAAAAAAAAAAACAAAAAAAATAAAAACAAAAAAAACAAAACAAATCGATGAGGTAAAAGAATTGGTATCGAAGGGAAGGATGAAAATAAGTAGAAGCAAGTGAAAATGTAGAAAAGGATAGGAACAGGTAACGCAGAAAGATGAAAAAAACCAGCAACCAATCTCAAGAAAGAAAGAGGAAGGAAAAAGTCTAAATGAAACGACAGTCGATACAATAAGTTAGAAGCCAAAAAGAAGGTCTGGGAGGTGAGGGGACTAGGGGCGGAAGGAATTGAACGCAGGAAAATGATGAGGGCGAAAGGAGGAAAGAAAGAGGCGAAGAGGAGATGGGAGTAGTGAGAGGGGAAGTGGAGAGAGTGGGTAAATGAGCAGAGGGGAAAAGAACAGGTGGAAAGGGGTGAGGCAAAGCGGGGGCCGAGAACAGCACGGACACAGAATCACGGAGCAGAGGCACAGGCGGGCAAAGGGAAAGGCAAGCAGCTGGCGGAACAAGAGGGGCAAAGGAAAGCAAGGCGTTGTCGGAAGTGAGGTGCAAAGTGCGGCGACGACACAATTCAGCATCAATAGACAAAAGGAGAGAGTCGTGGGGGAAACGAGGTGTTGTAGGCACGAGGCCAAGAGAAAGGGGACGAAAGTGCCTGTAAGGAACCTGCCGCTAGAAACACCTAGGCAGGACCAAACGGCAACGTTGCGGATAGCGCCACTTTATGGGTGGATGGTCCTGGTGTGGGACATCGACAGCTGGGGTCAAGAGCAGTCAAGGTGAAGCGTGTGGGGCCCAACGGCAAGACCGTCGTGTGTCAGAAAGGGGAGGGCCCAAGACAAGACGGTTCAGCTGGTAACCATGAAAGTGGGCACTGGGCGCCCAAGTGCAGAGACAAGGGGAGGGTTCGGTCCACAAGCGTCTGACAAAATGCGAGTCAAGGTGGGCGGCAGGCACAGCAAGCAAAAGAGGATCCATAAACAGAGAAATCATCCAGAAAACTGCACAAACTGCTTTTCACAAAATCAGAGAATATAGCCATCATGCATCTTGTGGAAAGGTAGCGGGTGCATTACATAAACCAAAAGGCATACGTCTATAAGAAAAGTACCGAAAGGGCAAGTAAAAGTAGTCTTTGCTTGATCATCAGCTGACACGGGTATTTGAGAGAAACCAGAGTAACCATCTAGATAGCAAAAATGTGTATGTTTGGATAATCTTTCTAGCATTTGATCAATGAAAGGCAAAGGGTAATGATCTTTTTAGTAGCTTTATTTAATTTGCGGAAATCAATCACCATCCTATAACCTGTAATAATTCTCTACGGAATCAATTCATCTTTATCATTAGGAACGACAATAATACCTCCCTTCTTAGGGACACAATGGACATGGCTTACCCACTGACTATCAGCAACGGGATAAATTATACCTGCTTCAAGGAGCTTTAATATTTCCTTTCTTACCACTTCTTTCATCTTAGGATTTAGTCGTCGTTGGTGATCAATAACTGGTTTGGCGTCTTTCTCCAAATTTATTTTGTGTTGACATAGAGTAGGACTAATGCCCTTAAGATCATCAAGAGTATATCCAATAGCAGCACGGTGCTTCTTCAGAGTTTTCAATAATTTCCCTTCTTCATGCTCTGAAAGGTTAGCACTAACAATAAGAGGATATATCTTCTTTTCATCAAGATAAGCATATTTAAGAGTATCAAGCAATGGTTTAAGCTCAAACACGGGATCACCCTTGGGTGGAGGAGGATCCCCTAGGATTTCAATAGGCAAGTTGTGTTTCAGAATAGGTCTCTGTTTAAAGAATACTTCATCTATTTCCCTTCTTTCATTCATATAGGTATCATTTTCATGGTCTAGCAAATATTGTTCTAAAGAATCACTAGGAGGCATGGCAATAGAAGCAAGACCGATAATTTCATCTTTACTAGGCAATTCCTCATCACGGGGTTGTCTACTAAATTTAGAAAAATTAAACTCATGAGACATATCACCCAAACCAATAGTAACAACATCCTTTTCGCAGTCTATCCTAGCATTAATAGTGTTCAAGAAGGGTCTACCAAATATAATGGGACAAAAGCTATCTTGTGGGGAACCAAGAATAAGAAAATCAGCAGGATATTTAACCTTCCCACACAAGACTTCAACATCTCTAACAATCCCAACCGATGAAATATTATCTCTATTGGCACGTTTAATGGTAACATCGATATCTTCTATCTCAGCAGGTGCAATATCATGCATAATTTCTTCGTATAAGGAATGAGGTATTGAACTTGCACTAGCACCCATATCACATAATCCATGATAACAATGATCTCCTATTTTAACGGAAATAATAGGCATGCCTACAACAGGTCTATGTTTATTTTTAGCATCAGGTCTAGCAATTCTAGCAGCTTCATTGCAGAACTAAATAACATGCCCATCAATATTATCGGCCGAGAGATCTTTAACCATAGAAATTTTAGGTTCAACTTTAACTTTCTTAGGGGGTTTGTGTGTCCTAATATTACTTTTGTTGACTACAGTTGAAGCTTTAACATGAGTAGCAAAGGATTCATAGAAAGAAGCTACTATCTCAGAGTCAAGTCCATATTTACTGCTGAATTCACGGAAAACATCGGTATCCATAAAAGATTTAACACGATCAAACTTAGGTGTTATACCTGACTCCTTACCTTCCTCGAGGTCCCAATCTTCAGAGTTGTGTTTAATTCTTTCCAATAAATCCCATTTGAATTCAATAGTCTTCATCATAAAAGATCCAGTACAAGAAGTATCAAGCATGGAGCGATTACTGAGAGAAAGCCGAGCATAAATTTTTTTGGATAATCATTTCTCTTGAGAGCTCATGATTGGGGCATGAATATAACATTGACTTAAGCCTCCCCCAAGCTTGAGCGATTCTTTCTCCTTCACGAGGCCAAAAATTATATATATAATTACGATCACGATGAACAAGATGCATAGGATAAAACTTCTGATGAAATTCCAATTTCAATCGTTTGTAGTTCCATGATCCCATATCATCACATAGCTATATCATGTCAATGTCTCTCCCTTCAAAGATAAAGGGAAGACCTTCTTCTTGATAACATCATCGGGCATACCTGCAAGCTTAAATAATCCACAAACTTCATCCACATAGATTAAGTGTAAATCGGGATGCAATGTTCCATCTCCTGCAAAAGGATTAGCTAGCAGTTTCTCTAACATACCTGAAGGAATTTCAAAGTAAACATTTTCAGTAGGTTCAGTAGGTTGAGGAGAAACTCTTTGCTCTACTGGTCGGGGTGAAGATACCCCGAACAAGCCCCTCAAAGGATTATGTTCCATAGTAACAAGTGACAGTAAATTTCAGCACACTATATAAATTTTTCCTTACCAAATTCCACCTACAAAAGGCGCTTCACTCCCCGGCAACGGCGCCAGAAAAGAGTCTTGATAACCCACAAGTGTAGGGGATCTATCATAGCCTTTTCGATAAGTAAGAGTATCGAACCCAACGAGGAGTAGAAGGAAATGATAAGCAGTTTTCAGTAAAGTATTCTCTACAAGCACTAAAATTATCGGTAACAGATAGTTTTGTGATAAGGTAATTTGTAACGAGTAGCAAGTAATAAAAGTAAATAAGGTGCAGCAAGATGGCCCAATCCTTTTTGTAGCAAAGCACAAGCCTGGAAAACTCTTATATGAAGGAAAGCGCTCCCGAGGACACATGGGAATTATCGTCAAGCTAGTTTTCATCACGTTCATATGATTCGTGTTCGGTACTTTGATAATTTGATATGTGGGTGGACCGGTGCTTGAATACTGTCCTTACCTGGAAAAGCATCCCACTTATGATTAACCCCCATCGCAAGCATCCGCAACTACAACAGAAGTATTAAGGTAAACCTAACCATAGCATAAAACATATGGATCCAAATCAGCCCCTTACGAATCAACGCATACACTAGGGTTTAAGCTTCTGCCACTCTAGCAACCCATCATCTATGTATTACTTCCCAATGCCTCCCTCTAGGCCCAAACAATGGTGAAGTGTCATGTAGTCAATGTTCACATGACACCACTAGAGGGATGACAACATACATCTCATCAAAATATCGAACGAATACCAAATTCACATGACTACTTATAGCAAGACTTCTCCCATGTCCTCAGGAAAAAATGTAACTACTCACAAAGCATATTCATGTTCATAATCAGAGGGGTATTAATATGCATAATGGATCTGAACATATGATCTTCCACCAAGTAAACCAACTAGCATCAACTACAAGGAGTAATCAACACTACTAGCAACCCACAGGTACCAATCTGAGGTTTGGATACAAAGATTGGATACAAGAGATGAACTAGGGTTTGAGATGAGATGGTGCTGGTGAAGATGTTGACAGAGATTGACCCCCTCCCGATGAGAGGATCGTTGGTGATGACGATGGTGATGATTTTCCCCTCCCGGAGGGAAGTTTCCCTAGCAGAATAGCTCTGCCGGAGCCCTAGATTGGTTCCGCCACGTGGCGGCGGAGTTTCTTCCCGAAAGCTTGCTTATTATTTTTTCCTCGATGAAAGACTCCATATAGCCAAAGATGGGCATCAGAGGGCCACCAGGGGGCCCACAAGGCAGGGGGCGCGCCCAGGGGGGTAGGGCGCCCCCCACCCTTGTGAATGGTGGGTGGCCCCCCTCTGGTACTTGCTTCGCTCAGTATTTTTCATATATTCTGAAAATAACTCCCATGGAGTTTCAGGACTTTTGGAGATGTGCAGAGTAGGTGTCTAATATTTGCTCCTTTTCCAGCCCAGAATTCCAGCTGCTGGCATCCCCCCTCTTCATGTAAACCATGTAAAATAAGATCGAAAATGCATAAGTATTGTGACATAATGTGTAATAACAGCCCATAATGCAATAAATATCGATATAAAAGCATGACGCAAAATGGACGTATCAGACGCCAGGGTCCCTGGCGTCTGGGTCCAGACGCCGGGAACCCCGGTGTCTGGCCCTGGAGTCCGAGAAGGACTCTTGCCTTTCGGGTGAAACCGACTTTGTGGAGGCTTTTACTCCAAGTTTCGACCCCAAGGCTCAACATATAAATAGAGGGGTAGGGTTAGCACCCAAGACACATCAAGAAACACCAAGCCGTGTGCCGACAACCCCGTCCCCTCTAGTTTATCCTCCGTAATAGTTTTCGTAGTGCTTAGGCGAAGCCCTGCGGAAATTCTTCTTCACCAACACCGTCACTACGATGTCGTGCTGCCGGAACTCATCTACTACTTCGCCCCTCTTGCTGGATCAAGAAGGCGAGGACATCATCGAGCTGAGCGTGTGCTGAATGCGGAGGTGCCGTATTTTTGGTACTTGATTGGGACGGATCGTGAAGGTGTACGACTACATCAACCACGTTGATAAACGCTTCCGCTTTCGGTCTACGAGGGTACGCAGACATACTCTCCCCCCTCGTTGCTATCCATCACCATGATCTCGCGTGTGCATAGGAATTTTTTTGAAATTACTATGTTCCCCAACAAGTCCACGTACCCTTGTAGACCATAAGCGGAAGTGTTATGACAACGCGGTTGATGTAGTCGAACGTCTTCATGATCCGACTGATCCTCGCATCGAAGATACGGCACCTCCGTGATCTGCACACGTTTAGCTCGGTGACGTCCCTTGGACTCTAGATCCAGCTGAGTGTCGGGGGAGAGTTTCGTCAGCACGACGGCGTGATGACAGTGATGATGAAGCTACCGCGTAGGGCTTCGCCTAAGCACTGCAATAATATGACCGAGGTGGATTATGGTGGAGGGTGGCACCGCACACGGCTAAACAATGTCAACTTGTGTGTTCTAGGGTGCCCCCCGCCCCCATATATAAAGGAGCAAGGGGGAGGCCGGCCGGCCCTTGGGGCGCCCAAGGAGGGGGAGGAATCCTCCGCCTGGTAGGAGTAGGATTCATCCTTTTCTAGTCCTACTAGGAGGGGGGAGGAAGGAGTGGGAGAGGGGAAGGAAAAAAGGGGGGCGCCGCCCCCCTCCTAGTCAATTCGGACTCAAGGGGGAGGGGGCGCGCGGCCTGCCCTGGCCGCCCCTCTCTCTCCACTAAGGCCCATCTAGGCCCATTAGTTCCCCCCAGGGGGTTCGGTAACCCTCCAGCACTTTGGTTTTATCTGAAACCACCCGGAACACTTCCGATGTCCGAATATAGCCGTCCAATATATCAATCTTTATGTCTCAACCATTTCGAGACTCCTTGTCATGTCTGTGATCACATCCGGGACTCCGAAACACCTTCGGTACATCAAAACACATAACTCATAATACCAATCGTCATCGAACATTAAGCGGGCGGACCCTACGGGTTCAAGAACTATGTAGACATGATCGAGACTCATCTCCGGCCAATAACCAATAGCGGAACCTAGATGCTCATATTGGTTAATACATATTATACGAATAACTTTATCGGTCAGACCGCATAACAACATACGTTGTTCCCTTTGTCATCGGTATGTTACTTGCCCGAGATTCGATCGTCGGTATCCAATACCTAGTTCAATCTCGTTACCGGCAAGTCTCTTTACTCGTTCCGTAATACATCATCCCGCAACTAACTCATTAGTTGCAATGCTTGCAAGGCTTAAGTGATGTGCATTACCGAGAGGGCCCAGAGATACCTCTCCGACAATCGGAGTGACAAATCCTAATCTCGAAATACGCCAACCCAACATGTACCTTTGGAGACACCTGTAGAGCACCTTTATAATCACCCAGTTACGTTGTGACGTTTGGTAGCACACAAAGTGTTCCTCCGGCAAACGGGAGTTGCATAATCTCATAGTCATAGGAACATGTATAAGTCATGAAGAAAGCAATAGCAACATACTAAACGATGGGGTGCTAAGCTAATGGAATGGGTCATGTTAATCAGATCATTCACCTAATGATGTGATCCCGTTAATCAAATAACAACTCTTTGTCCATGGTTAGGAAACATAACCATCTTTGATTAACGAGCTAGTCAAGTAGAGGCATACTAGTGACACTCTGTTTGTCTATGTATTCACACATGTATTATGTTTCTGGTTAATACAATTCTAGCATGAATAATAAACATTTATCATGAAATAAGGAAATAAATAATAACTTTATTATTGCCTCTAGGGCATATTTCCTTCAGTCTCCCACTTGCACTAGAGTCAATAATCTAGATCACATCACCATGTGATTAACATCGATAGTTCACATCACCATGTGATTAACACCCATAGTTCACATCGTCATGTGACCTATACCCAAAGGGTTTACTAGATTCAGTAATCTAGTTCACATCTCTATGTGATTAACACCCAAGGAGTACTAAGGTGTGATCATGTGAGAGAATCTTAGTCAACGGGTCTGCCACATTCAGATCCGCATGTATTTTGCAAATTTCTATGTCAACAATGCTCTGCATGGAGCTACTCTAGCTAATTGCTCCCACTTTCAATATGTATCTAGACCGAGACTTAGAGTCATCTAGATTAGTGTCAAAACTTGCATCGGCTTAACCCTTTACGACGAACCTTTTTTTTTTACTTCCATAATCGAGAAACATATCCTTATTGCACTAAGGATAATTTTGACCGCTATCCAGTGATCTACTCCTAGATCACTATCGTACTCCCTTGCCAAACTCAGTGGTAGGGCATACAATAGATCTGGTATACAGCATGGCATACTTTATAGAACCTATGACTGAGGCATAGGGAATGACTTTCATTCTCTTTCTATCTTCTGCCGTGGTCGGGCTTTGAGTCTTACTCAACTTCACACCTTGTAACACAGGCAAGAAACCTTTTCTTTGACTGTTCCATTTTGAACTACTTCAAAATCTTGTCAAGGTATGTACTCATTGAAAAAACTTATCAAGTGTCTTGATCTATCTCTATAGATCTTGATACTCAATATGTAAGCAGCTTCACCGAGGTCTTTCTTTGAAAAACTCCTTTCAAACACTTCCTTATGCTTTGCAGAATAATTCTACATTATTTCCGATCAACAATATGTCATTCACATATACTTATCAGAAATGTTGTAGTGCTCCCACTCACTTTCTTGTAAATACAGGCTTCACCGCAAGTCTGTATAAAACTATATGCTTTGATCAACTTATCAAAGCGTATATTCCAACTCCGAGATTCTTGCACCAGTCCATAGATGGATCGCTGGAGCTTGCATATTTAGTTAACACCTTTAGGATCAACAAAACCTTCTAGTTGCATCGTATACAACTCTTCTTTAGTAAATCCATTAAGGAATGCAGTTTTGTTTATCCATTTGCCAGATTTCATAAAATGCGGCAATTGCTAACATGATTCGGACAGACTTAAGCATAGATACGAGTGAGAAAATCTCATCGTAGTCAACACCTTGAACTTGTCGAAAACCTTTTGCGACAATTCTAGCTTTGTAGATAGTAACACTACTATCAGCGTCCGTCTTTCTCTTGAAGATCCATTTATTTTCTATGGCTTGCCGATCATCGGGCAAGTCAACCAAAGTCCATACTTTGTTCTCATACATGGATCATATCTCAAATTTCATGGCTTCAAGCCACTTTGCGGAATCTGGGCTCACCATCGCTTCTTCATAGTTCGTAGGTTCATCATGATCTAGTAGCATGACTTCCAGAACAGGATTACCGTACCACTCTGGCGTGGATCTTACTCTGGTTGATCTACGAGGTTCAGTAGTATCTTGTTCTGAAGTTTCATGATCATCATCATTAGCTTCCTCACTAACTGGTGTAGGTGTCACAGAAACAGTTTTCTGTGATGTACTACTTTCCAATAAGGGAGCAGGTACAGTTACCTCGTCAAGTTCTACTTTCCTCCCACTCACTTCTTTCGAGAGAAACTCCTTCTCCAAAAAGTTTCCGAATTTAGCAACAAAAGTCTTGCCTTCGGATCTGTGATAGAAGGTGTATCCAATAGTTCCCTTTGGATATCTTATGAAGACGCACTTCTCCGATTTGAGTTTGAGCTTATCAGGATGAAACTTTTTCATATAAGCATCACAACCCCAAACTTTAAGAAACGACAGCTTAGGTTTCTTGCCAAACCATAGTTCACATGGTGTCGTCTCAACGGATTTAGATGGTGCCCTATTTAACGTGAATGCAGCTGTCTCTAATGCATAACCCCAAAACGATAGTGGTAGATCGGTAAGAGACATCATAGATTGCACTATATCCAATAAAGTACGGTTATGACGTTCGAACACACCATTATGCTGTGGTGTTCCATGTGGCATGAGTTTGTGAAACTATTCCACATTGTTTTAATTGAAGACCAAACTCGTAACTCAAATATTTGTCTCCGCGATCAGATCGTAGAAACTTTATTTTCTTGTCACGATGATTTTCCACTTCACTCTGAAATTCTTTGAACTTTTCAAATGTTTCAGACTTATGTTTCATCAAGTAGATATACCCATATCTGCTCAAATCATCTGTGAAGTTCAGAAAATAACGATACTTGCCATGAGCCTTAACACTCATCGGACCACATACATCAGTATGTACTATTTCCAATAAGTCAGTTGCTCGTTCCGGAGAACGGAGTCTTAGTCATCTTTCCCATGAGGCATGGTTCGCAAGCATCAAGTGATTCATAATCAAGCGATTCCAAAATCCCATCAGTATGGAGTTTCTTCATGCGTTTTACACGAATATGACCTAAACGGCAGTGCTACAAATAAGTTGCACTATCATTATTAACTTCGCATCTTTTGGTTTCAATATTATGAATATGTGTATCACTACGATCGAGATCCAATGAACTTGTTTCATTGGGTGTATGACCATCGAAGGTTTTATTCATGTAAACAGAACAACAATTATTCTTTGACTTTAATGAATAACCGTTTTGCAATAAACATGATCAAATCATATTCATGCTCAACGCAAAAACCAAATAACACTTATTTAGGTTCAACACTAATCCCGAAGGTATAGGGGAGTGTGCGATGATGATCATATTAATCTTGGAACCACTTCCAACACACATCGTCACTTCACCCTTAACTAGTCTCTGTTTATTCTGCAACTCCCGTTTCGAGTTACTAATCTTAGCAACTGAACTAGTATCAAATACTGAGGGGTTGCTATAAACACTAGTAAAGTACACATCAATAACATGTATATCAAATATACTTATGTTCACTTTGCCATCCTTCTTATCTGCCAATCACTTGGGGTAGTTCCGCTTCCAGTGACCAGTCTCTTTGCAGTAGAAACACTTAGTCTCAGGCTTAGGACCAGACTTGGGCTTCTTCACTTGAGCAGCAACTTGCTTACTGTTCTTCTTGAAGTTCCCCTTCTTCCCTCTGCCCTTTTCTTGAAACTAGTGATCTTGTCAACCATCAACACTTGATGCTCTTTCTTGATTTCTATCTTCATCGATTTCATCATCATGAAAAGCTCGGGATTCGTTTTCGTCATCCCTTGCATACTATAGTTCATCACGAAGTTCTACTAACTTGGTGATGGTGACTAGAGAATTCTGTCAATCACTATCTTATCTGGAAGATTAACTCCCACTTGATTCAAGCGATTGTTGTACTCAGACAATCTGGGCACATGCTCACTAGTTGAGCGATTCTCCTCCATGTTTTAGCTATAGAACTTGTTGTAGGCTTCATATCTCTCAATTCGGGTATTTGCTTGAAATATTACCTTCAACTCCTGGAACATCTCATATGGTCCATGACGTTCAAAACGCCTTTGAAGTCCCGATTCTAAGCCGTTAAGCATGGTGCACTAAACTATCAAGTAGTCATCATATTGAGCTAGCCAAACGTTCATAACGTCTGCATCTGCTCCTGCAATAGGTCTGTCACCTAGCGGTGCATTAAGGACATAATTCTTCTGTGCAGCAATGAGGATAAACCTCAGATCACGGATCCAATCCGCATCATTGCTACTAACATCTTTCAACACAATTTTTCTCTAGGAGCATATCAAAATAAACATATGAAAGCAACAACGCAAGCTATTGATCTACAACATAATTTGCAAAATACTACCAGGACTAAGTTCATGATAAATTTAAGTTCAATTAATCATATTACTTAAGAACTCCCACTTAGATAGACATCCCTCTAATCTTCTAAGTGATTACGTGATCCATATCAACTAAACCATAACCGATCATCACGTGAGATGGAGTAGTTTTCAATGGTGAACATCACTATGTTGATCATATCTACTATATGATTCACGCTCGACCTTTCGGTCTCCGTGTTCCGAGGCCATATCTTCATATGCTAGGCTCGTCAAGTTTAACCTGAGTATTCCGCGTGTGCAAAACTGGCTTGTACCCGTTGTAGATGGACGTAGAGCTTATCACACCCGATCATCACGTGGTGTCTGGGCACGACGAACTTTGGCAATGGTGCATACTCAGGGAGAACACTTCTTGATAATTAGTGAGAGATCATCTTAAAATGCTACCGTCAAACTAAGCAAAATAAGATGTATAAAAGATAAACATCATATGCAATCAAAATATGTGACATGATATGGCCATCATCATCTTGCGCCTTTGATCTCCATCTCCAAAGTACTGTCATGATCTCTATCGTCACCGGCATGACACCATGATCTCCATCATCTTGATCTATATCAATGTGTCGTCACACGGTCGTCTCGCCAACTATTGCTCTTGCAACTATTGCTATCGCATAGCGATAAAGTAAAGCAATTATTTGGCGCTTGCATCTTATGCAATATAGAGACAACCATAAGGCTTTTGCCAGTTGCCGATAACTTTAACAAAACATGATCATCTCATACAACAACTTATATCTCATCACGTTTTGACCATATCACATCACAACATGCCCTGCAAAAACAAGTTAGACGTCCTCTACTTTGTTGTTGCAAGTTTTACGTGGCTGCTACGGGCTTAAGCAAGAACCAATCATACCTACGCATCAAAACCACAACGATAGTTTGTCAAGTTGGTGCTGTTTTAACCTTCGCAAGGACCGGGCGTAGCCACACTCGGTTCAACTAAAGTTGGAGAAACTGTCACCCGCTAGCCACCTTTGTGCAAAGCACGTCGGGAGAACCGGTCTCGCGTAAGCGTACGCGTAATGTCGGTCCGGGCCGCTTCATCCAACAATACCGCCGAACCAAAGTATGACATGCTGGTAAGCAGTATGACTTATATCGCCCACAACTCACTTGTGTTCTACTCGTGCATATAACATCAACACATAAAACCTAGGCTCGGATGCCACTGTTGGGGAACGTAGTAATTTCAAAAATTTCCTACGCACACGCAAGGTCATGATGATGCACAGCAACGAGAGGGGAGAGTGTTGTCTACGTACCCACGCAGACCGACTGCGGAAGCGTTGACACAACGTAGAGGAAGTAGTCGTACGTCTTCCCGATCCGACCGATCCAAGCACCGTTACTCCGGTACCTCCGAGTTCTTAGCACACGTACAGCTCGATGACGATCCCCGGGCTCCGATCCAGCAAAGCTTCGGGGATGAGTTCCGTCAGCACGACGGCGTGGTGACGATCTTGATGTTCTACCATCGCAGGGCTTCGCCTAAGCACTGCTACAATATAATCGAGGTGGAATATGGTGGCCTGGGGGCACCGCACACGGCTAAGGAATAGATCACGTGGATCAACTTGTGTGTTCTAGGGTGCCTCTGCCTCAGTATATAAAGGACTTTTTTTTTTTTTTTTTTTTTTTTTTTTTTTTTTTTTTTTTTTTTTTTTTTTTTTTTTTTTTTTTTTTTTTTTTTTTTTTTTTATTTTTTTTTTTTTTTTTTTTTTTTTTTTTTTTTTTTTTTTTTTTTTTTTTTTTTTTTTTTTTATATTTTTTTTTTTTTTTTTTTTTTTTTTTTTTTTTTTTTTTTTTTTTTTTTTTTTTTTTTTTTTTTTTTTTTTTTTTTTTTTTTTTTATTTTTTTTTTTTTTTTTTTTTTTTTTTTTTTTTTTTTTTTTTTTTTTTTTTTTTTTTTTTTTAATTTTTTTTTTTTTTTTTTTTTTTTTTTTTTTTTTTTTTTTTTTTTTTTTTTTTTTTTTTTTTTTTATTTTTTTTTTTTTTTTTTTTTTTTTTTTTTTTTTTTATTTTTTTTTTTTTTTTTTTTTTTTTTTTTTAATTTTTTTTTTTTTTTTATATTTTTATTTTTTTTATTTATTTTATTATTTTTTAAATTTTTTTTTTTTTTTAAGGAAAGAGGGGGGAGGCTGGCCGGCCAAGGTGTGGCGCGCCAGGAGAGTCCTACTCCCTCTGGGAGTAGGATTCCCCCCCCCCAATCCTAGTTGGAATAGGATTCGCGGAGGGGGAAAAGAGAGAGAGGGGGCCGGCCACCTCTCCTAGTCCTAATAGGACTAGGGGAAGGGGGAGGCGCACAGCCCATGTAGGGCTGCCTCTTCTCTTTTCCACTAAGGCCCATCATGGCCCATTTAGCTCCCGGGGGGTTCCGGTAACCTTCCCGGTACTCCGGTAAAATCCCGATTTCACCCGGAACACTTCCGATATCCAAACATAGGCTTCCAATATATCAATCTTTATGTCTCGACCATTTCGAGACTCCTCGTCATGTCCGTGATCACATCCGGGACTCCGAACAACCTTCGGTACATCAAAATGCATAAACTCATAATATAACTGTCATCGTAACCTTAAGCGTGCGGACCCTACGGGTTCGAGAACAATGTAGACATGACCGAGACACGTCCGGTCAATAACCAATAGCGGACCTGATGCCATATTGGCTCCTACATATTCTACCGAAGATCTTTATCGTTCAGACCGCATAACAACATACGTTGTTCCCTTTGTCATCGGTATGTTACTTGCCCGAGATTCGATCGTCGGTATCCAATACATAGTTCAATCTCGTTACCGGCAAGTCTCTTTACTCGTTCCGTAATACATCATCCCGCAACTAACTCATTAGTTGCAATGCTTGCAAGGCTTATGTGATGTGCATTACCGAGAGGGCCCAGAGATACCTCTCCGACAATCGGAGTGACAAAACCTAATCTCAAAATACGCCAACCCAACATGTACCTTTGGAGACACCTGTAGTACTCCTTTATAATCACCCAGTTACGTTGTGACGTTTGGTAGTACCGAAAGTGTTCCTCCGGTAAATGGGAGTTGCATAATCTCATAGTTACAGGAACATGTATAAGTCATGAAGAAAGCAATAGCAACATACTAAACGATCGGGTGCTAAGCTAATGGAATGGGTCATGTCAATCAGATCATTCTCTTAATGATGTGATCCCGTTAATCAAATAACAACTCATTGTTCATGGTTAGGAAACATAACCATCTTTGATTAACGAGCTAGTCAAGTAGAGGCATACTAGTGACACTTTGTTTGTCTATGTATTCACACATATATTATGTTTCCGGTTAATACAATTCTAGCATGAATAATAAACCTTTTATCATGATTATAAGGAAATAAATAATAACTTTATTATTGCCTCTAGGGCATATTTCCTTCAGCTATTACTTCCTGCATTCTGTACAATCAAGGTCGCATCTTCCCACATAAGCGTCTTGACACATTCGAAGCAATAGCTGGTCTGCCCTGTCTAAGAAGCTCTGGATTGCTTCAAAGAGGTTGGATTGCTGCCGTTTGTCACCGACCAAGAGCACTGGAATGAAGAGTTGCTGCTCCAATTCTATGCCACACTTCACATCCGTGGGTACAACAGAGATCCGAAGACTTGGGTCCTGGAGTGGATGAAAGGAAATGTTCATCACGAAGCCAAAGGCTTTGATATCATTGAGCTCACTGGTCTGCCCACTCCTGGCGATCTCTATGAACCTGGCTGTCAGCTTCATAGTGAAGCTATGGAGAGCATCTTTCAGAAGCCTGAAGCAAACATGAGTCAGATGCTCAGTATGATGAAGCCATTGCCACAAAATGCTGCATATCCTAAGGAGTTCCTTGTTGAAGACCATGAGTATCTGCCAAGGACTATTTATCACATCATAAGGCGAACTCTCTGGCCCATCAAAGGACATTCTCCACATGCCAAGCTGGAAGGTGCAATGAAGACTTTGGTCTTGTATATTCTTCATGGCAAATGCTTCAATGCACAGGACTTCTTCATCCGCCAACTTGCTGCATCAGGCTCTGATCTTTTTGGCTTGAAGTTCTACACTCCATGGATAATGTGGCCGATTAAACTCCACTCCGCTATCTCATATCAGCCATCTGCTCGCAATCATCGGATCTTTCTGCCTCATGTGGATATGTCCGTTGAAGCCATTTATCCTGAACCTGCCAAGGAGCCTCTTAGTCTTCAGTATGCGGAGCATCAAAGTTTCTCTCAGAACATTGACGGAGTTGAAGCAGTCACCCGTGTTTATCCTCTGGCTGGAACTACACGTGCACCTCATCGTGCCCTTACTGAAGCCACCGAAAGCACTATTGCCCAACGACCCAAGAAGCGATCTCGTGTTCTCAATGACCGAGAGCTTCTGGTGGCTCTTCATCAGAAACAGGATAGGCATCATGACTGGCTGAAGCGCCAAATGCAAAGCCTCTTGGTGGATGTCAACCGCATTCGCAATCTTGCCACCAAGAATGCCTTTGTTGCCCATGAAACCTCTCGACGCACATGGAAAGGGCTGACGCTTATGTGCTCTGAAGATGATCTTCAAGAGGATGGCTTCTCTGAATTCTTCAAGTTTGACTCCACACCTCCTCGAAGGGCAGTGCTGCGACGAACTCCATCTCTTGAAGACTCTGAGTTCTCTTCCTCTGCTGCAACTCTGAATGCCAGAGTGATCGAGGACGAAGACGATGCTACTTCACCGCCACCTCCTTCAGCATGCTTCGACACTGCCCCAAGTTCTTCTGCACCGCCGAACACCACCGACGACCCTGCTGCTTCACCCACTCTTCATGGGAACGAGTAGATGCTCTATGTCTTCAAACCTTTTTGGTCCTTACTGACAAAAGGGGGAGAAGCATATGAGTTTGATAGTCTTCAAGCGGGTCCACATGGGCAATTGCTTTATATTTTGCCTCGTGTTTACAACTCTCATTTTGATACATTTGGTTCTTTGAGTTGTAACACCTAAACTCGATGGTCGTCTGCTACTTATTTGCTACTTCATGATGCGACGATAAATTCCCCATGTGCGATGATAAATTCCGCACTTAGATCATTTTGCAGACATCCATTTTCCATTATGCATGTCATTATCTTCACATATCTTCTCATGCATAATGAATTGTCATCATAAGTTGAAGAGGATCTCCACGAGTACAACCTGCCATGTGCATTTTCATTCCAAAAGCAAATTACTTATATGCACATCTTCAGGGGGAGCCCTTTCAACTAATGAAGACAATTCCTTATCCTCTAGTTTGTCATCAATCACCAAAAAGGGGGAGATTGTAAGTGCATCTAGTGCCACCCCTAGTTGGTTTTGGAGTATTGACGACAAACCTAGTTGAGGGACTAATGTGTGTTGTGAGAATTGCAGGATAACACAGGTAGAAGTCCCTCATTGATTCGGTTTTCCTACCAGAGATGACCCCTAAAAATGTATGAAGACATTGAAGTCAAAGGTGGTATATGAAGATATTCACATTGAAGACTATGACAAGAGAAAACACCACATGAAGCCTATGGAGCTCGAAGACTTAGATCTTTCGTAGTTCTCTTTCTTCTGTGTTGAGTCATAGGAACCACCGTACTGTTAAGTGGGGTCCAAGAGAACCAGTCAGAATAATTGAAGTGATGCTTAAACAAAACCTATGTCTTCGAGTGAAGACTTTGAGAGCGAATCTTGTCCAGAGTCGGACAAGTCAGCTTTTCTTGTAGCCCAAGTAAAGTTGTCGTGTGAGTTTGAAATCTGACCGTTGGAACACGTGTCAGTTCCTTAGTGACCCAGGGTCATTTCGGACAAATCAGGTCGGGTTGCCAAGTGGCTATAAATAGCCCACCCCCTACAACCATAAATGGTTGGCTGCTCAGATTCAGAGTACGGCTATTGTCATGTGAGAGCAACCCATCTTGAAGCCTTTGAGAGAGAATTCCTTGCGAGGATAAAGCCCTAACCACCCAGAGCCAAAGAGAATTAGGCATCACTTAAGTCTTCTTGTCTGTGTGATCTGAAGACTTATTACACTTGAGGACTGTGCATCCTCCAGCCGGTTAGGCGTTGCGTTCTGAGCATCCAAGAGACATTGTGGATTGCCGGTGAACGAAGTATGTGAAGGTTTGGGAGTCTACCTTGAAGACTTACCAGAGTGATTGGGCGAGGTCTGTGTGACCTTAGCTCAAGGGGAATACGGCGAGGACTGGGTGTCCTGAGCTGCGTGTTCAGGACTGGGTGTCCGGGACTGTGTGTCCTAAGGTTTAAATACCTAGCCGCCCTAACCAGACGTACAGTTGTCACAGCAACTGGAACTGGTCCAACAAATCATTGTCTTTAGCGAGTCACTGGTTTCATCTTCCCTTCACTTTACTTACTGTTACTCCTTGTGAAGTCATTGTATGTTCGCACTATCTTTTGTCTTCACTGAGTGACTGCGTGTTCTGTGTGGCTTCACAATATCTTCCTACCTGATCCTTACTACATTGCTTCTATTAGTCATTGTGCTTTCACTCTATTGAATACTTGACTATGGCTTGCCTAGTGTAGTCTACCTTCCGCTGCAGGGTAATAGGTTTATTTGTATCGTTTGTCTTCATAACTTCCACGTTTTGAAGACTTTCATAAAAATCGCCTATTCACCCCCCTCTAGTCGATATAACGCACTTCCAATTGGTATCAAAGCAAGGTGCTCCCTTGTTCTGTGTGATTCAGTTTAACCACCTGGAGTTTTAGCTATGTCGACTGCAGGGATAATTAAAGTCTCTGCTGCGTGCCTCGTCTTCGATGGAACTGAATATCCCTGCTGGAAGAATAAGATGCGCATGCATCTTGAAGCCATTGACGTCGACCTATGGTATGTCGTCAAGAACGGCATTCCCAAGGCTGGAGAAGGTGTCACTGCTGCTGATGTCAAGAAGTTCGTTCAACTGGACTCTGCTGCCAAGAATATCATCTGTGGTCATCTGACCAAAGGACAGTATGGCCGTGTGAGTGCTTTGGAAACATCTAAGCTGGTCTGGGACTGGCTCTCCAAGGTCAATGAAGGCGTCTCAACCCAGAGAGATCAGAGAATCAGTGTCCTTCGCAACCTCTTCAACCGCTTCAAGCGAAATGACAATGAGAATGTCCAGCTCACATTTGACCGACTCACTGACATCACAAATGAGCTTCAAGCCCTCGGCGCTACTGAGATCACCAAACATGAAGTCGTCAAGACACTACTGAGATCACTTGATAGTTCGTTTGACACCCTAGCCCTGATGATTCAAGAACGTCCTGATTTCAAGACACTCGATCCGTCTGACATACTTGAGAGGCTCAACACACATGAGTTTCAGCTTTCTGAGAAAAGAGATATCTACGGTCCAAACTATGGGCGAACTCGTGCCTTGAAGGCAAAAGATGTCTCCTCATCTGAAGAAGAATCTGACAGCAGTTCGGATGATCCTGAAGACATTGGAAGGGAACTTGCTATGCTTGTGAAGAAGTTCCAGAAATTCACCAAGAAGAAAAGTTTCAGAATGTCTTCCCGATCAAGCTCAAGGAATGATGAAGCTTCTGCTCACGACTA
Organism: Triticum urartu; assembly: GCF_003073215.2. NCBI lineage: Eukaryota > Viridiplantae > Streptophyta > Magnoliopsida > Poales > Poaceae > Triticum > Triticum urartu. Next base: position 28,368,281 of record NC_053022.1, read on the forward strand.
CAAGAAGAAAACATGTCACAAGTGCAAGAAACCTGGCCACTTCATCTTTGAGTGTCCGAAGTGGGACAATGAGAACAAAAAGAAGAAGAAGAGCAAGGAATATGACTCTGACGACAAGAAGAAGAAGAAATACTCAAAGTCTTCTTCCAAGTCTTCCTCAAAGTCTTCATCACACAAGAAGAGCTCATCTGGCAAGGCACGTGCGTTTATTGGAAAGGAAATGGATTCAGAGGAGGAATCCGCTTCTGAGGAGGCGGAGGTGGAGTCTGAGGAGGAGTCCGATTCAGGCGTCGCAAGTCTGGCTACAGCATACGTTGCTAAGTCCATCTTCAACACTAAAGACAATGACTTCATCACCAACACCGATGCAAATGAGAAGGACTACTCTGCTCCTACCTACTGCTTCATGGCACGCGGTGCCAAGGTAAACACACGCACTACTCACTATCAAACATCTAGTGACGTTGACTCTGATTGTGGTTCAAAACCCAGCTACAAAACACTTGCTAAAATTGCAACTGAACAACAGAAAGCTATGGAACATATTCAAAAACTGTTAGACAGAAGCGATGATCTGTTAGGTGCTGAAATGACTCGATCTGAATCCTTAATTGAAGACATAAAAAATCTTCACATTAAGTATGAGGAACTTGAAAGTCGTCATGAAACTCTCTCAACAACTCATGAAAAGCTTTCCTATGATTATCTTCAAAGGAAGCAAGATCTTGAGAAATTGAGAGCGGCTCATGAAGATCTTCAAAAGGAAAACGAGTCACTTCGCGCCGAACAGATCAGCTCCGCTCAGGAAGGATTTGAACCACCATGTCTTAAATGCATTGAGCGTGATAATGCTACTACTGTTGCTGAATGTTGTACTGCTGCTACTGTTGCAATATCTTCAACTGTTGATGTGGGAACTAACCCCTCTGCTGAGGATTCCACTGCTATTGCTGATGAGAATGCTAGGTTGAAGACATTGCTTGAAACAGGGATGTACAAAAGTCTTAAAGGGCATCAGACACTATGTGATGTCCTCAAAAAGTAGATTTTGAACCGAAACCCGAGGAAAGAGGGTGTTGGGTTCGTAAGGAAAATGAATGCTGATGGCTCTTACTGGAAACCTGAGCAGTACCCCAAAACCACATGGGTTGCTGCAAAGGAATTTTCAGCAGATCCATCCACTCTATCTGGGTTCACTTGTGCTAACCCCATTGTCATTGATGAATCCTTTGATGCAAACTATAAACTGTTTAAGAATCAGAATGGTGAAGTGTTTGCCAGGTACATTGGTACTAACTGCAGGAATGGACTGCCTATGAAGAAGATCTGGGTTCCTAAAAGGTGTCTGGAGAATCTTCCTGTGAATGTCATCATGACACCTCACGTGAAGAAGACAAACCTCAGACCAAAGGCTTCACACGGTCCAAAGGCTTCATACAGACAGAGGACTCACCTGAGTCGCACTAACGCAAATGTTTTGCAGGGAAACCATACTCAGGCCTATGAATATGAGAGCGGTTCATCAAACCGCCATGTTCATAAGACCAAGAACTATTCTGCTTATTCTTATGAGTACTATTGTTCGCCTGCAAGACTGTTTGCTAGGGCTCCAAAGCCAAAGTTCTCAGATGCTGCACTTAGACTTATTGCTTCTAAGCCACCCTTGAAGATGTGGGTGGCTAAGAAAGATTAACTCTCTTTTGCAGGGAAAGGTCTCCAGCAGAAAACCAAAATCGTCTGACGCTATTGCTGGGGACCTTAAACATCTTGTAGGGCGCAAGATCAAATGCCCGAATGGTCTTACTATGTACTTCGTTCCTGAATCGCTTGCTACTCTCCCTATTAGTCCTAATCTGGATCTAAGCTTTCATAACCCACTGGTTCGTCAAATGTTTTTGATTCACAATGCTCTTCGTGAAGCCTATCCCCCTAACTGCATTGTAGGGTACGACACCAGCGTCTTCAGAATGGATTATTGATAGTGGGTGTACAAATCACATGACTGGCAAAAGAAGCCTTCTTATGGACTCAACCTTACGTCCATCCGACAAGAGCCACATCACATTTGCTAACACTGGTAAAAGTAAGGTATTGGGTCTAGGTAGAGTTGCAATCTCAAGGGATCAACACATGGATAAAGTCATGCTTGTTGAATCCCTTGGCTTCAACTTAATGTCTGTCTCAATGCTTTGCGATTTAAACATGATCGTAATATTTGGAAAATATCGTTGCCTTGTCTAATGGAATCTGACAAGTCTCTAGTATTTGAAGGGTATCGAAAAGATGATCTGTACGTGGTAGATTTCTCAGCAGGACCGTATGTCTTCTAGCAAAAGCTTCAGAATGCTGGCTCTGGCATCGGAGGCTTGGGCATGCTGGCATGAGGAACCTCCACACCCTGGCAAAGAAGAAGCATGTCATAGGCACCGAGGGCGTCAAGTTCAAGAAAGATCACTTATGCGGTGCCTGTGAGGCAGGAAAGATGACGAGGGCCAAACATCCCTCGAAGACAATCATGACTACTTCTCGACCCTTCGAACTGCTTCACATGGATCTTTTCGGTCCCACTCATTACTCAACTCTTACTACTATTGCTTGTCTCTATGGCTTTGTCATTGTTGATGATTACTCTAGATATACTTTGGTGCACATAATCCTTTACAAGACTGAAGTGCAGGATGTCTTCAGACGCTTCGCCAATCGAGCAATGAACAACTATGGTGCCAAGATAAAGCATATCGGAAGTGACAATGGCACTGAATTCAAGAACACTGGCCTTGATACATATCTTGATACCTTGGCCATCACACATGAATTCTCAGCCCCGTACACGCCACAGCAGAATGGCGTCGTTGAACGCAAGAACAGAACACTCATTGAGATGGCCAGAACGATGCTAGATGAATACAAGACTCCAAGAAAATTCTGGCCTAAAGCCATTGATACTGCATGCCATACAATCAATCGTGTTTATCTTCACAAGCTTCTGAACAAGACATCTTATGAGCTCCTTACTGGCAAGAAGCCAAATGTCAGTTACTTTAGAGTATTTGGCACCAGGTGCTGGATCAAGGACCCACATCACACCTCAAAGTTTGCACCAAAAGCATATGAGGGTTTTATGCTTGGATATGGAAAGGATTCGCACTCCTACAGAGTCTTCAATCTCTTTCATTACAAAGTGGTTGAAACAGTGGATGTGCGGTTCGATGAGACCAACGGTTCACAAAGAGAGCAACTGCCAAATGTGCTAGATGAAGTTCCATCCAGTGAATCAATCAAGCTAATGGGAACTGGAGAAATTATACCTTCTGAAGCTCATCCTGAAGATGAACTTATCATCTCAGCACCTGATCAACCTGAAGACGATGCTCAGCCTGAAGACATTCCTTCTAACAACGACAATGATCAGCAAGAGCAAAATCTTTGACCTGTACATCCTCGTGTTGCCAATGAAGTGCAGATTGAAAGAATAATTGATAGCATCAATGCACCCGGTCCACTCACTCGTTCAAGGGCAACTCAGCTAGCAAATTTTTGTGGGCACTTCGCATTCGTCTCAATAACAGAACCCAAGAAAGTTGAAGAAGCCTTCATGGAACCTGAATGGATTCAAGCTATGCAAGAAGAGCTTCAACAGTTTGAGCTGAATAATGTATGGGAACTGGTCAAGCGTCCCGATCCTCGGAAGCACAACATAATAGGCACAAAATGGATATACCGCAACAAACAAGATGAGCACGGTCAAGTTGTCAGAAACAAAGCTCGTCTCGTTGCTCAAGGATATACTCAAGTGGAAGGCATTGACTTCGATGAAACATTTGCTCCTGTGGCTAGACTTGAAGCCATACGCATACTGCTGGCCTATGCAAATCATCACAACATACTTCTTTATCAAATGGATGTGAAGAGCGCCTTTCTCAATGGCAAGATTGAAGAAGAAGTGTATGTTGCACAACCACCTGGCTTTGAAGATCCAAAACATCCTGACATGGTATACAAGCTCAACAAGGCACTGTATGGCCTCAAACAAGCCCCTCGGGCCTGGTATGACACACTCAAATACTTCCTGAAGAGCAAAGGCTTCATACCTGGTTCCCTCGACCCCACTCTCTTCATGAAGACATATGATGGTGAACTGTTTGTGTGCCAAATATATGTGGATGACATTATCTTCGGCTGCACCAATCAGAAGTACAGTGAAGAGTTTGGATATATGATGCAAGAGCAATATCAAATGTCTATGATGGGAGAGCTGAAGTTCTTTCTCGGTCTTCAAATACGACAGCAACGCAACGGCATCTTCATATCTCAAGAGAAGTATCTCAAGGATTGCCTGAAGAAGTTCGGTATGCAAGACTGCAAAGGCTTCACGACGCCAATGCCATCCAAGCATCATCTGGGTCCTGACGACAATGGTAAAGAGTTTGATCAAAAGGTATACCGCTCCATGATTGGTTCTTTACTTTATCTATGTGCATCTAGGCCAGATATTATGCTTAGTGTTTGCATGTGTGCTCGATTCCAAGCGGCACCAAAGGAGTCGCATCACTTAGCTGTGAAGCGAATTCTTCGATATTTGGCTCACACTCCAACTCTAGGATTATGGTATCCAAAGGGCTCAGAGTTTGATCTAGTTGGATTCTTGGATGCTAATTATGCTGGTGACAAGGTGGATCGCAAGTCTACATCAGGCACATGTCATTTTCTGGGACGATCACTTGTATGTTGGTCTTCAAAGAAGCAGAACTGTGTATCTCCCTCCACTGCTGAATCTGAATACATTGTTGCTGGATCTTGCTGCGCTCAGCTTCTGTGGGTGAAGCAAACACTCAAGGACTATGGCATTCATCTGAAGCAAGTGCCACTCTACTGCGACAACGAAAGCGCCATCAAGATTGCCAACAAACCAGTTCAGCACTCGAAGACAAAGCACATTGAAATTCGTCATCACTTTCTCAGAGATCATGTTGTGAAGGAAGATATTGATATCATACACGTCAACACTGAAGAGCAATTGGCAGATATCTTCACCAAGCCCTCGGATGAGAAGAGATTTTGCAAGTTACGGTGTGAGCTAAATATCCTGGAATCCTCAAATGTCCTATGACCAGGCACACATCCTAACCCTTATGCATATTGATGACTTAGATGTGCAACACACGAAGTAAAGTATATCTTCAATCAATGAAGACATACATTCTAAGTGTGAATACATTAATGTGGAATTTGACTTCGGAGCGCCATGATAATTGCGCCCCGTGTCTGGGTCTAATACTTCCTATACGGTGGGTAACGCCACCACCAAATGTTCTATTTGAAGTGTTTCACTCATGGCGTTACCTTGCTATGTCTTCACATTTGGTTTGGCTTCAATGTCAACATGTCTTCATGATTATCTTCACTATGTTGATTATATATATATACTAGTGTTCCGTCCTCTACAGCATTCACTTATAGCTATGTCTTCTTGTTGAATCTTTTGAACTAAGTGAATGTGATCGGACCCTAACCTCTCTATGCTCTCTATCTCAAACTCTATCTCTCCAAAGCATATGCATTCTATTGAAACTGTCGAATGTCTTCTCTGCGTCCTTGTCAGCAGAAGATACAAAGACAAACCTTAAGTCCACTTTCAATGCTCATTCCTCCACATGAAACCCGGAGAAGTAGGAACGACCACCCGACAATCCAGGCGTGCGTGGGACATGGAACAAACCCCAAAATTCTGCATGATGGCCACGTGTTCCTCAGATGCGAATTGCCAGGGGCACCTGTGTAATAACGCAGTGCCACCGCTGTACCTATAAATACACACTTCACGGCGGTCATTATCTCTTCTTCCACTCTCGCACGAACCCTAGCGCCACCGCTAGCCCTCGACGACGCCGGTGACGAAGCGCTTCGCTGCCGCAACCTCTCCGACGCCGTCTTCACGCCGACCGCGGACATCGTCCTCTCCGCCGTCGCCATAGGTGTCCTCCATCGCCAAGTTAGGGCACGGAAGATCGAACTGCTCGGCCTCATCTTCCACTCCGTCTAGCAGTTCTTAGTGTGGTAAATAAAACTTCCTTTTTACGGCACCGTTGATCCTACGGCTTTGTCACTTTCTACCACAAGCAGTTTCTATTCACACAAGTTAGATCTCTCTCATACTGCATCTCATAACATGCCTAGTATATTCACTTATGCTTCACAAAGTAGTTAGATTCCTCACTTGTACTGATCTCTGGATTCGTACAAATCTGGAACCAACTCCTTATCTATGAGTGAATGTCTTCGCACGTTGAGGTCAATGTCTTCTAAACTGATTTATATTCCAAATCTTCTGAGAATGCATATGACCTCTTCCCCTTCCCTCGCACCTTAATGCTGTCACAGGTACATGTCCGTGGGAGAATCCCTTGGTTCTCATAGTCTGCATTCATTTGCAGAATTCTTACAGCATCATATAAATTCTCCCGAAGCAAGTTCCTGGTTGTCCAGCAAGCGAAAATCTTTGAAGCCTTTGAACCTGTTGAAGCCTTTCAGTTTAAAGTTCATGGCTTCAGAGAAATCAGCAAGGAAGGGTGGCAGAAAGCGTCGTGGAGAAACATCTAGAGATCTGCCAGATGACCTCTCAGAACTGTACAAGACAGATCCTGAAGAGGATTACAATCAGTGCAAGACCCGAATCCAATGGATTCGAAGATATTGGGCAGAACAATGGTTCAAATACCGATTTGTAACCCAAGAATATGCTGAGAAAAATGCCATCAAGAGACCATGGGGAGACATCATATACAAGAATCTTCAACCCAGGTCCAGAGATGAAGCCATTGAACAAGGCTTCTATCCCTGCATGGTCTGTGGGCCACAGCCTGCTGATGCACACCCATCGTCACTACTATGGTGTCGTGATGACATTCTGTTCAAGCGCAACTTCCAGTTTGCCCAGAACTCAGCGAAGCAAAACAAGAAGACATTGGGACTAGACTTCAACCCTGGTCCCTCAGCTCCAAGGGCTGATGGCACACGAGATGCAGAACCCAATGTCGTCGGTCCTTTCTACAACCTTGAAGGCCTCATCACCCATATCTTGGTTCAAGGGACTGCAGTGAATGAGCCTACAGCTAACGCTGAATCAGATGAAGCGCCTGCAGCGCCAAAGCCAAAGAAGTTGAAGAAGCCTAAAGCTTCAAAGCCTGCCCCTTCACCAAAAATCTCACGGGCGAAGCCACTGGCAACTGCACCTCCTGAAGACAGTGTGCAGTCCGAAGATTTATCACGCATCTCCAAGCCCCAGAAGGTCAAGATGCCCCTACCACACACCGGCCAGCTGCTGCCATTCTGCGCAATGATGCCATTGAGCTGTCAAGTGATGAAGATCTTGCAGATGACGCTCTTGAGCAACTCATCAAGAGCAAAGAAGAAGCAGAAATCTTCAATGATCTGCCTCTCTTTGATGTAACAGTCATTCACAACTTCATTGATGAATGGTTTGACACGCCAAACATCATCTTTGACGATCTCCAACTACCCATTGGCCTCAGTGTCGCCTTCCATGGCGCCATTGCTTCAGAGTTAGCTATCGCCCAACGCATTGTTGAACTGAAGCAGAAGATTGACGTTGAGAAATCTCAGTTCAAGATTGGCCAAGCTCAGCGTGCAAGACGTGAAGAATTTCAAGATTATGCTGCACGAGCTCAAGGAAGCCTTTCTAAAGAAACATGCAGAAGCTCAGGGTTCTCGTGAGCGCATGAAGGTCCTGGCTAATAGGTGTGTGCAAGCCTACAATGAGGCTGAGAAGCGCAAGGCCCTTGGGCGTCCTGGCATCGACCCCAGGATGGCTGCCAAGAAGCAAAAGAAGCCTGGTATGGCTGAACCTGAAGCACCAAGGCAGGAGGCAGATCCCCTTGTCTTCCCAACTAGCATGACTGGCCCGAAGCCAAAGGCCAGGTCAACCGCTTCAGAACTGAAGAAGACCAGGACTGCTGAGGCTGAAGCAAGGAAGAGAAAACATCCTGAAGCCTCTGCTACTGCCCCTGCCAAGAAGAAACGAATGACCAAGAAGGAACGGGCTGCTCCCACAGAGCCCTTGATTGTTGAACCCATTTCCATGGTTCACCCTGACGCCGATCCACAAGAACGTCAACTGACTGTCCATGAGCCTGCTTTCACAGAGGCTCATGAAGCTGAAGACTTTCCAGCAGCTAATCCCCTCGCTGCTGAGGACATTGGTCATCATGACCATGTTGAAGATGATGCAGCCCTTCCTCAGCTAGAGCACCAACAGGTATCATCGCCTGTGCTCACACACAGTGAACTCATCAGCATTGGTCGTCCACTGACACCAATAGCACAGGATGCTTCATGGGCAGATCACCCACAAGAGGAAGAAGACTCTGAGGCCCAGCCAACACAAACTCCACAGGCATCGCCCATGTTCGCAGGCTTCGCAAAGGTCCAAGGCCTCAAGTCTCTATGTCTGAAGCTAAAACTGCTGAAGACATTCCGGCTGCATCAGTCGATGAAGAAGAAGCACCACAAGTTGCTACTCCCCTGTCCCACCAAGAAGCAGTTCTTGAGGAGAACGTGATCGTAAGCGACCCTCCAGCTCGTCAAGTGGAGGTTGAAAATCTTGCGGCTGCCACCACCAACACCACTGAAGCCACTGACGCTGTCATCGCTGAAGAAAATGTGGAGCTCTCACCAACAAAAGCACCAGAAGTCAGCGAAGCCACTGATCCCGCTGCTTCTATTCCTGCGTCTGCTGCCAGTCCCCAATTCGACTATCATGTTGAGCACAGGCCTCAGGTACAGAAGCCAATCCCAAGATTGCCAAGGTTCCCAGGTCCTGCATCAGCACCTGGCTCCTTCAATATCAATGGCTTCGGAGCAAACAACACATTCTTCAACAGCTCCAAGAACCCCTACTCCAGGGAAAGAATATCATCTGATCGGTTCTGGAGTTATTCGCAGCGAAGCTATTACTCATGCGTTCTTTACAACCAAGGTTGCATCTTCCCACACAAGCGCCTTGACATTGAAGCAATAGCTGGTCTGCCCTGTCTGGAAGAAGCTCTGGATTTCTTCAAAGAGGTTGGACTGCTGCCGTTCGTCACTGACCAAGAGCATTGGAATGAAGAGTTGCTGCTCCAATTCTATTCCACACTTCACATCCGCGGGTATAGCAGAGATCCGAAGACCTGGGTCCTGGAGTGGATGACAAGAAACGTTCATCATGAAGCCAAAGCCTTTGACATCATTGAGCTCACTGGTTTGCCCACTCCTGGCGATCTCTACGAGCATGGCTGTCAGCTTCATAGTGAAGCTATTGAGAGCATCTTTCAGAAGACTGAACCTAATATGAGTCAGATGCTCAGTATGATGAAGCCATTGCCCCAAGATGCTGCTTATCCCACGGAGTTCGTCATTGAAGACCTTGAGTATCTGCCAAGAACCATTTATCACATCATAAGGCGAACTCTCTGGCCAATCAAAGGACATTCTCCCCATGCCAAGCTGGAAGGTGCAATGAAGACTTTGGTCTTCTACATTCTTCATGGAAAATGCTTCCATACACAGGATTTCTTCATTCGCCAACTTGCTGCATCTGGCTCTGATCTGTTTGGTTTGAAGTTCTACGCCCCTTGGGTGATGCGGCTGATCAAACTTCACTCTGCTATCTCATATCAGCCCTCGGCCCGCAATCATCAGATCTTTTTGCCTGATGTGGATATGTCTATTGAAGCCATCTATCCTGAGCCTGCCAAGGAACCTCTCAGTCTTCAAAATGCAGAGCATCAAAGTTTTTCTCAGAACGTTGAAGGCGTTGAAGCCGTAACTCGTGTGTATCCTTTGGCTGGAACTACACGTGCACCGCATCCTGCTCTCACTGAAGCCACTGACAGTACAGCTGCTCCACGACCCAAGAAGCTCACTCGTGTTCTCAACGACCGAGAGCTTCTTGTGGCTCTTCATTAGAAACAGGATAGGCATCATGACTGGCTGAAGCGTCAAATGCAAATCCTCTTGGTGGATGTTAATAGCATTCGCAATCTTGCCACCAAGAATGCTTTTTTTGCCCATGAAACCTCTTGCCGCGCATGGAAAGGGCTGACGCTGATGTGTTCTGAAGATGATCTTCAAGAGGATGGCTTCACTGAGCGATTCAAGTTTGACTCCACACCTCCTCGAAGGGCAGTGCTGCGACAAACTCCATCCCTTGAAGACTCTGAGTTCTCTTCCTCTGCTACAACTGTGAATGCTAGAGTAATCGAGGATGAAGACGATGCTACTTCACCGCCACCTCCTTCAGCACGCTTTGACTCTGCTCCAAGCTCTTCAGCACCGCCAAACACCACCAACGAACCTGCTACTTCACCTACTCCTCATGGGAACGAGTAGATGCTCTATGTCTTCAAACCTTTTTGGTCCTTACTGACAAAAGGGGAGAAGAATATGAGGTTGATAGTCTTCAAGCGGGTCCATATGGGCGGGTGCTTTATATTTTGCTTCGTGCTTACAACTCTCGCTTTGCTACATTTGGTTCTTTGAGTTGTAACACTTAAACTCGATGGTCGTCTGCTACTTATTTGCCACCTTGTGTTGCGATGATAAATTCCGCATGTGCGACGATAAATTCCGCACTTAGATCATTCTGCAGACGTCCATTTTCCATTATGCATGTCATTATCTTCATATACTTTCACATGCATAGTGGATTGTCATCATAAGTTGAAGTGGATCTCCACAAGTACAACCCGCCATGTGCATTTGCATTCCAAAAGCAAATTACTTATACGCACATCTTCAGGGGGAGCCCTTGCAACTTATGAATACAATTCCTTATCCTTTACAATTTCACAGATTATATTCCCCGTTGAAAACTTCAACTAGTTTGTCATCAATCACCAAAAAGGGGGAGATTGTAAGTGCATCTAGTGCCACCCCTAGTTGGTTTTGGAGTATTGACGACAAACCTAGTTGAGGGACTAATGTGTTTGTAAGAATTGCAGGATAACACAGGTAGAAGTCCCTCATTGATTCGGTTTTCCTACCAGAGATGACCCCTAAAAATGTATGAAGACATTGAAGTCAAAGGTGGTATATGAAGATATTCACATTGAAGACTATGACAAGAGAAGACACCACATGAAGCCTATGGAGCTCGAAGACTTAGATCTTTCGTAGTTCTCTTTCTTCTGTGTTGAGTCATAGGAACCACCGTACTGTTAAGTGGGGTCCAAGAGAACCAGTCAGAATGACTGAAGTGATGCTTAAACAAAACCTATGTCTTTGAGTGAAGACTTTGAGAGCGAATCTTGTCCAGAGTCGGACAAGTTAGCTTTGCTTGTAGCCCAAATAAAGTTGTCGTGTGAGTTTGAAATCTGACCGTTGGAACACGTGTCAGTTCCTTAGTGACCCAGGGTCATTTTGGACAAATCAGGTCGGGTTGCCAAGTGGCTATAAATAGCCCACCCCCTACAACCATAAACGGTTGGCTGCTCAGATTCAGAGTACGGCTTTTGTCGTCTGAGAGCAACCCACCTCGAAGCCTTTGAGAGAGAATTCCTCGCGAGGATAAAGCCCTAACCACCCAGAGCCAAAGAGAATTATGCATCACTTAAGTCTTCTTGTCTGTGTGATCTGAAGACTTATTACACTTGAGGACTGTGCATCCTCCAGCCGGTTAGGCATCGCGTTCTGAGCATCCAAGAGACATTGTGGATTGCCGGTGAACGAAGTCTGTGAAGGTTTGGGAGTCTACCTTGAAGACTTACCAGAGTGATTGGGCGAGGTCTGTGTGACCTTAGCTCAAGGGGAATACGGTGAGGACTGGGTGTCCTGAGCTGCGTGTTCAGGACTGGGTGTCCGGGACTGTGTGTCCTAAGGTTTAAATACCTAGCCGCCCTAACCAGACGTACAGTTGTCACAGCAACTGGAACTGGTCCAACAAATCATTGTCTTTAGCGAGTCACTGGTTTCATCTTCCCTTCACTTTACTTACTGTTACTCCTTGTGAAGTCATTGTATGTTCGCACTATCTTTTGTCTTCACTGAGTGACTGCGTGTTCTGTGTGGCTTCACAATATCTTCCTACCTGATCCTTACTACATTGCTTCTATTAGTCATTGTGCTTTCACTCTATTGAATACTTGACTATGGCTTGCCTAGTGTAGTCTGCCTTCCGCTTCAGGGTAATAGATTTATTTCTATCGTTTGTCTTCATAACTTCCACGTTTTGAAGACTAAAATCGCCTATTCACCCCCCCCCCCCCCCCCCCCCCGCTCTAGTCGATATAACGCACTTTCAGAGTCCATGAAGAAGACAAACGGACGTAGTTGAATGAATCCTCACAACACAACGTTACCGGAAACAACCCGAAGAAGCAACACCGGAAAGAAGCAAACAACATAGTAAACAACCACCACTTAAACAAGGCATGATGCACAATCAAGTATGATGCATGTCCGGTTTAATGAAGCATGACATGGCAAAGTGCACAAACAATCCTACAAATAAAGTGGAGCTCAATATGCAACTCCGTTGCATATTGACGAAACATCACATTCAAGTTATTTAGTTCGATCTCGTTTATGTACCCAACAATATTAAATGTTGTTAAAACATGGCAAGAGGGTGAAGCAAAGGAAAACTACCTATCTAGGCAAGTTTAAATGAGGCCGGAACGACAAACAACAAGTCCGGAAACTCCTCATGTGCATATATTGGTTATGGTACTGTTCTGCCCTAAACATTATTTTAGAGTTGTTAAACATGCAAAGTGAGTACACCATGTTAAACTAGACATTTTCTACCCAATTACATATAAAGTTTATTAAATTCAGAGTTACGGTTATTTTGTTATGAATTAAAGCATTTTAACATGGCATAGGAGCAAATTTAATCAAACAACAATTTAACCATCTCAAACATAGATGAAAGTTGGATATTATGAATCTAGACAAAATTCTAAGCAAGTTTCATATATAATTTATTTAGATCCGATGCACGGTTGTGAAGTTATTAAATGCATGAAACTAGGGGGGTTTTCTGTAAAATTGCAATTCCCTGGAAATTAGCTAAATTCACAGAGACTGGAAAAAAAACATCCACGGGCTGAAACTGGTGCAAGTCTGGGCCAACTGGGAAAAAAACAAAAGGGACGCTGCTGGGGGGGCGTCTCACCATGGGCCAAGGCCCCGTTCGGGCGAGACGACATGCTTAAGCTGGGCCTGGGAGAGGCCGCTAGGTCAACGTGAGGCGCAGCGGAGGCGCTGACTGCGTGCGCTCTGCGCGTCTCTGAAGAAAACGGCAGCAGCAGGTCGAGGCAGCTCGGCAGGGGACAGGCACGGCGGCAGCTGGTGCTTCCGGCGACACACAACGACGGGACGGCCACCGGATGCGAGGCGAGGTCATCGGGGACCGATTCCCGGCAGTGGGCGGCGGATCCGGCGAGGCAAGGTCTTGGCGGCGGCGACAGCAAGAACGAGCACACGGGGTGGCGAGGAACTTGGCGGGGCGGCGGAGGCAGAGACTCGTTCGATGCAGAGGCGAAGCAGCAGTCACAAGGTTCAACGAGGACGCGAGGATTCAGGCGGGGATGGACGCCGACGACGCGGACGAGGCGAAGGCCTCCGGCGAAGAAGCTCCAGGCGGCGGCGCTGCAAGATCAGGGACGTGAGCGTCCAAGGCGTCGGGTCTCTGCTGGAGAAGGGAGAGGCGAGAGAGATTAGAGAGGTTGAGAGACAGGAGCACGGCGAGCAAATGAAGGGAAGGCAGGGGCATGGCGACCTGGTCCTCTGTGGCCTAGCTGACCGTGGTGGTGGTGAGGCACAGCTCCGGCGCGCTGGGCAAGGGGCTTCTGCTCCGGTGATATACGGCGGGGCCATGGCGCTCGGCTCAGGAAGCGCCCGGGAGGAGCTTGCGCCGACGAGCTTCCCAGTGACTGGAAGGATTTTTTTGGGTGGCTGCGAGTGATTGGGATCGAGGAGGGACATGGGGGAGCGCTGGTTGGTGGAGAAGGGGATCTGGGAGGATCCCGATGAGAGAGTGGTGGCGGGTGAGGAAAAAGAGGGAGTTGGTCTAGGGTTAGGCTAATATATATAGCGAGTAGGATAGGTTAAGGGCTATCTCGTCCCTCCGATTGTAACCGAACGAACGAAAAAAAATATGTTAGGAAGTCCAGTTAACAAAACGGAGACGTTTTGTAGATGTTTGGGGTTGATCCGGACATAGCGGTAACGACTGTCCGGGTCGGGTCCGGGACAGATTTCGGACGCGTGCGCGAGGAATGCCGCGGGCTGACGAGAGAGGTTAGGTTGGGCCTGGCGGTAGATAGTGGGCTGTGTAGACGGTCTCGAGCTGAGAGAAGAGAAGAGAGGGAGGCCCGGCGACTGTTTCCGGAGACCGAAAACGTCCGATGTTAGACCGACTACTATTGCCTCTATATTTATCCGTTGGGGCATCAAACGGACTCCGAATGCGATGAAACTTGGCAGGCGGTCTACTGACAACAAAACAACACCGCATGCCAACTTTGAACCCATTCCGAGAACATTTTCCGGCCACTTATAAAATAATATTTCGGACATGTCGCGGGCGCGTGCAAGTGTGTCTGGGCTCAGAACAGACAACGGAAGGAACTGGGAGAACCCAGATGGATGCATGTTTTGAAAACATGATGATGTAAAGCGGATGATGACATGATAAAATGCAACACGCAAGCAAATGACAAGGCAACACCAGCGAATAACTAGAAGACACCTGGCGCAACGGTCTCGGGGAGTTACAACACTCCACCACTACGAGAGGATCTCGTCCCGAGATCTAGAATGGCACCGAGGGCAAACGGAAGAGAAAGAAAAGAGGTAAAATTAAGTTGCTTCTTTGACAAATGAGTGAAACCACGAACCTTGAAAAGGTTAAGCCATTTCGAGAAAAGAATACAACGGAGATGAACGAAGTTGAAAAAACTCCGTTAGAAAAAAGGGACAAGGAAGAACAACTTCGAGCAGCACTCCGGTTGAGAAGTTATGCAAGACTTGATATGGTGAAAGAACTTGAGCAGAGGACACGACACTCCGGTTAGACAAGATAGAGAAGGAATAAGACTGATATAATTTGGACAGCACCTCGACTGTAAATGGAAGAAATTGAACATAATCTTGACAAACCGAGATGAGGAGTGAAAAGAGCAACATCACTAGACCTCCGGGAGAAAGAATAGAATAAAGATAATTGAGACAAAAGAATGTAGAAGAAAATGCCAACTTCTGCTACAAACGAGCTTGAAAAGGTATCCTTAGGAGATGGGTCGAACGGAATTGTTGCAAAACCAACAACGAAAAGAATAAGCTTGATATGGTCTTATGGAATACATCTCAAATTATGAGGTGACAACCTGCCACTCACGGGAAAAAGAATTGGATTGGTATGAGCAAGGAGACAAGAAACTTATTTCACCGGAAGGATGAAATAAGAACTTGGGTCATTTATGAACACCATAGGTAGCAACAATCCTTAGGGAATGCTCTAGGTGAAATATAACCCAAGATAATTCCAACGAATAGGTTGATGGATTTAAAATATCTCATTCTTAACAATATGTGAATCATGAAACATGAGCTCAAATTATCAAAAATGACAAAATAGCACCTCCAATAATATGGTAGAAAGAATTGCACTCCGGATTGCACGAAAAAGAATACTTGTGCTCCTTAGAAAAGAATGTTGATGAACACTTCGAGAAGGAAATTAAATCATTGATGAAACCATCATGTAGAACCTTCATGAAGAACTCCGGTAACAAAAGGATAACGAGAAGAAAGAGAAGTTGAAAACACAAGGTGAATCCTTGCAATGATTAGATGGATCTTCATGATGAAATAAATTGACAGAGCTTGGAACTCCGGAAAAGAAAAGATGAAACAATTGAAACCAAGATTTTTGATGAGGCTCCGGAATAAGGAATTAATCACTTGGATGAAACAAGAATAAGAATTACATTATGCTTATCCTTCACCAATTAAATTGATGACAAACAACGGATTTGACATATTACTTATTCTTGTAGAAAAGATTAAGAGAGATATAACACAAACTTGGGAAGGTCTTCGACGAACCATCGGTAGGATTTGAAAAACAACGAATGAGTTGATATGATAACCATGGAATAGAATCTTGAGCAAACCACCGTAAGAATTGAAAATGAACAAAGAGAAGATAAAGAAACACCGGGAAGAATTAGCAAATGAATGAATATGCTTGAGAGAATTTAGAGACAATAGAACGAAGGGATCACGAACTGATTAGAGATTACTTGAACGAAGCACCGGTAAAATTTGGGGAATGATAGCTAAAAGCTGAGAATGAATAATTCTGAGATGATGGGCTTCATAGAAAAACAAACTGAAATACTCTTAAAATGCTCCGGATGGGTGAAAAGAAATACTGATAGATGAATACAATGGTGAGAGAATGGAAATAAGCTAGAACCATGAGTCTAGAAGAGAATGGAGCAAGATTAAAGAGAAACTCTTCTTCGGTCTTCAAAATCCGAGAATGACGACGAGAACACCACCTTGAATTATTGAGGCACACCGGAATGAAGAATGGAAAAGTTGAGCCAACGATGAAAAGAATTTGAAAGATCTTGGAGAAAAGCATATGACTGATGAAAAAATTCATTCTTACGTCAAACTTGGAAAAGAATTTGAGAGTAACGCCGGGAAAATTAGAAGAGTTAGGTAAGATCCTAGGAAAGACCTGTGGGTTAGGGCCCACAAAAGAAATGTCGTTGAAATGATTTAAAGAGAGAGATTGCACCGGTAGAATTAAATGACTTGAATGAGATAACAACCTCGAAAGATCTTGAATGAATGCAGAGTGAAAACACGAATCTTCTGAGATATCTTTAGCACTCCAGAACAATTAAATAGCAAGAAGTGAATGAATATGAGGTGCACCGGCATGAGAAGGTATTTGAAACGAGGAAAAAGGATATGATCAACACCAAAGCTTGATTTGAATTCACCAGAGAAGAAACAATGACGAATGGCGAACTTTAGGCTCCGTTAGTATCTTCATGAGAATCACCGGATAAGAACATTGAAGGAAAAGGATGGAGAGACTTCACATCAATAAGATGGATACTTGATCAGGAAATATGAATCTTTCAAAAAAAAAAGGGGGGGGGGGGGGGGAAAAACACTGTTGAGAATGAAACGAACATCGTTGAGAAGAAATGATAATTGATCTTGCTGATGTTGAAATGATCGGATCCACTTGAAGAGAAAACACACCGGTGAAAAGGATTGACAAGACAATCTTGATGATCAAGAAGGATTGGTATCCACATCGGAGTATGAGAACACCATTTGGGGAAGGTATGGAATCAACACTTGACATTGAAGCAACTCGAATACCACAACTCAAAACAAAACAAAGGATTGGCTTGCAGAATAAGCCAGAACAAACATATGATAGAGATTTCGTCCAAAGTTTTTGTGGTGGGGCCTACACGGGCTCGATCGTACAGCACCGTCATGTACAAGGCAGTGCACATGACATACGAAGTGTCCCCGAGTCGGCATAGCCAAGGACTCTTTAAGACACAACGAGACCACTGTAAAACCAACCGTGAATAGGCGGACCACTAGATGTCGAACCCCAATTTCATATCATACATCTGTTGGAAAGATTTCCTAAGAGCTACTTGAATTCCCACTTATAAACTCCCGAAATTTTCCGGTTATGCAATCAGGTGTTGGGGATACAGGGGAAGCATAATATCTCACCCAAAACTAGCAAATCCTACATCCAGCTGTATCCATCCTTTAACACATAACCAAGAAACCTTCGGAAATCGTCTACCTCAACCTTCGAAAAGCATCCGTTATACAAGTTATGGCAATACTCCCGAACTCCCGCCCCAGTACTGGGTGGCGTAGAGGTTATCTCACCAACGAACTGCATAAAGGAGATTTCCGATGTCGGCATACTAAACTCAGGTATTCCAGAATTGCAACGATAAAATTGTGACGACAACACCTCGGAGCTCAACTCCCCGGGACACTGCCACAACCCCTAAAGACAGGAGGCACCAAGAACAATGTTCTCGTCACAAAACCATCGGAACGATTCCAAGATACCCGCGTGATCTTAAAAAAAATTAGTGAAATTTGAGAAGAGAAGAGTCAAACCTCTACGTCAGGATGCCTTACCAGAGCGATGAAGGGACTGGGAAGTAAAAAGAATTCCTAAACTCTCCGATATATAATTCCTAAATGACTCAAAACATTTTTCTAGACTCAACAACGGCTGCTAAAAACGATCAAGCAGTGGGGGCTCCTAAGGTCGGGGAAGGCTCTGATTACCAACTTGTAACGCCCTCGATGCGGCTATATCTCCCACGTGTCAAAGCACGACTTAGAGGCATAACCGCATTGAAAGCAATGTCGCAAGTGAGGTAATCTTCACACAACCCAAGTAATACAATAGGGGAAAAAGATACATAGTTGGCTTACAATCGCCACTTCACACAATTACATGAATAAAGCAATACATCATCCAGATACAATCAAGGTCCGACTACGGAACCAAAATAAAGAATACTACCCCAAATGCTACACAAATCCCCGATCGACCCCAACTGGGCTCCACTACTGATCAACTAGAACGAACAACACAAAGGACAAGATCTTCATCGAGCTCCTCCCGAGCTGGGTTGCGTCATCAGCACGGACTCATCGGCACCTGCAAGCTGGTTTTGGAAGTATCTGTGAGTCACGGGGACTCAGCAATCTCACACCCTCGCGATCAAGACTATTTAAGCTTATAGGAAGGGTAAATGGTATGAGGTGGAGCTGCAGCAAGCGACTAGCATATATGGTGGCTAACATATGCAAATGAGAGCGAGAAGAGAAGGCAAAAGCACGGTCGAACAACTATGATCAAGAAGTGATCCTAGAACAACCTACGTCAAGCATTACTCCAACACTGTGTTCACTTCCTGGACTCCGCCGAAAAGAGACCATCACGGTTACACACGCGGTTGATACATTTTAATTAAGGTCAACTTCAGGTTTTCTACAACCGGACGTTAACAAATTCCCATCTACTCATAACCGCGGGCACGGCTTTCGAAAGTTCAAATCCCTGCAGGGGTGTCCCAACTTAGCCCATGACAAGCTCTCACGGTCAACGAAGGAATAGACCTGCTCCCGAGACATTCCGATTAGACTCGGTATCCCGGTTCTTCAAGACACTTCGACAAGTTAAAACCAATCCAGCAACACCGCCCGAATGTGCCGACAAATCCCGATAGGAGCTGCACATATCTCGTTCTCAGGGCACACTCAGATTGTCTTAGGTACGGGTAGGCCAGCCCAGAGTTGCCCCTGGTGGCCACCAGCAGCTAACAGGTTGGACCAACACTCAGAGGAGCACTGGCCCGGGGGGTAAAATAATGATGACCCTCAGGAGCGCGACTCCCAAGGGAAAAGAAAAGGCAAGGTGGCAAATGGTAAAACCAAGGTTGGGCATTGCTGGAAAAGCTTTAATCAAGGCGAACTATCAAGGGGTTCCCATTATAACCCAACCGCGTAAGGAACGCAAAATCTGGGAACATAACACCGATATGACGGAAACTAGGGCGGCAAGAGTGGAACAAAACACCAGGCATAAGGCCGAGCCTTCCACCCTTTACCAGGTGTATAGATGCATTAATTAAATAAGATATATTGTGATATCCCAACAAGTAAACATGTTCCAACAAGGAAGAACATCTCCATGTTCCAACAAGGAACAAACTTCAATCTTCACCTGCAACTAACAACGCTATAAGAGGGGCTGAGCAAAGCGGTAACATAGCCAATCAATATTTTGCTAGGACCAGGTGGGTTAGAGGCTTGGTTCAACAATATGGGAGGCATGATAAGCAAGTGGTAGGTATCGCAGCATAGGCATAGCAAAACAGCGAGCAACTAAGAAAGCAAAGATAGAAGTGATTTCGAGGGTATGGTCATCTTGCCTGAAATCCCGCAAGGAAGAAGAACAAGTCCATGAAGAAGACAAACGGACGTAGTCGAACGAATCCTCACAACACGACGTTACCGGAACCAACCCGAAGAAGCAACACCGGAAAGAAGCAAACAACATAGTAAACAACCACCACTTAAACAAGGCATGATGCACAATCAAGTATGATGCATGTCCGGTTTAATGAAGCATGACATGGCAAAGTGCACAAACAATCCTACAAATAAAGTGGAGCTCAATATGCAACTCCGTTGCATATTGACGAAACACCACATTCAAGTTATTTAGTTCGATCTCGTTTATGTACCCAACAATATTAAATGTTGTTAAAACATGGCAAGAGGGTGAACCAAAGCAAAACAACCTATCTAGGCAAGTTTAAATGAGGCCGGAACGACAAACAACAAGTCCGGAAACTCCTCATATGCATATATTGGTTATGGTACTGTTCTGCCCTAAACATTATTTTAGAGTTTTTAAACATGCAAAGTGAGTACACCATGTTAAACTAGACATTTTTCTACCCCATTTACATATAAAGTTTATTAAATTCGGAGTTACGGTTATTTAGTTATGAATTAAAGCATTTTAACATGGCATAGGAGCAAATTTAATCAAACAACAATTTAAACATATCAAACATAGATGAAAGTTGGATATTATGAATCTAGACAAAATTCGAAGCAAGTTTCATATATAATTTATTTAGATCCGATGCACGGTTGTGAAGTTATTAAATGCATGAAACTAGGGGGTTTTCTGTAAAACTGCAATTCCCTGGAAATTAGCTAAATTCACAGAGACTGGAAAAAAACATCCACGGGCCGAAACTGGTGCAAGTCTGGGCCAACTGGGAAAAAAACAAAAGGGACGCTGCTGGGGGGGCGTCTCACCATGGGCCAAGGCCCCGTTCGGGCGAGACGACAGGCTTAAGCTGGGCCTGGGAGAGGCCGCTGGGTCAACGTGAGGCGCAGCGGAGGCGCTGACTGTGTGCGCTCTGCGCGTCTCTGAAGAAAACGGCAGCAGCAGGTCGAGGCAGCTTGGCAGGGGACAGGCGCGGCGGCAGCTGGTGCTTCCGGCGACACACAACGACGGGACGGCCACCGGATGCGAGGCGAGGTCGTCGGGGACCGATTCCCGGCAGTGGGCGGCGGATCCGGCGAGGCAAGGTCTTGGCAGCGGCGACAGCAAGAACGAGCACACGGGGTGGCGAGGAACTTGGCGGGGCGGCGGAGGCAGAGACTCGTTCGATGCAGAGGCGAAGCAGCAGTCACAAGGTTCGGCGAGGACGCGAGGATTCAGGCGGGGATGGACGCCGACGACGCGGACGAGGCGAAGGCCTCCGGCGAAGTAGCTCCAGGCGGCGGCGCTGCAAGATCGGGGACGTGAGCGTCCAAGGCGTCGGGTCTCTGCTGGAGAAGGGAGAGGCGAGAGAGATTAGAGAGGTTGAGAGACAGGAGAACGGCGAGTAAATGAAGGGAAGGCAGGGGCATGGCGACCTCGTCCTCTGTGGCCTAGCTGACCGTGGTGGTGGTGAGGCATAGCTCCGGCGCGCTGGGCAAGGGGCTTCTGCTCCGGTGATATACGGCGGGGCCATGGCGCTCGGCTCAGGAAGCGCCCGGGAGGAGCTTGCGCCGACGAGCTTCCCGGTGACTGGAAGGATTTTTTTGGGTGGCTGCGAGTGATTGGGATCGAGGAGGGACATGGGGGAGCGCTGGTTGGTGGAGAAGGGGATCTGGGAGGATCCCGATGAGAGAGTGGTGGCGGGTGAGGAAAAAGAGGGAGTTGGTCTAGGGTTAGGCTAATATATATAGCGAGTAGGATAGGTTAAGGGCTATCTTGTCCCTCCGATTGTAATCGAACGAACGAAAAAAAAATATGTTAGGAAGTCCAGTTAACAAAACGGAGACGTTTTGTAGATGTTTGGGGTTGATCCGGACACAGCGGTAACGACTGTCCGGGTCGGGTTCGGGACAGATTTCGGACGCGTGCGCGAGGAATGCCGCGGGCTGACGAGAGAGGTTAGGTTGGGCCTGGCGGTAGGTAGTGGGCTGTGTAGACGGTCTCGAGCTGAGAGAAGAGAAGAGAGGGAGGCCCGGCGACTGTTTCCGGAGACCGAAAACGTCCGATGTTAGACCGACTACTATTGCCGCTATATTTATCCGTTGGGGCATCAAACGGACTCCGAATGCGATGAAACTTGGCAGGCGGTCTACTGACAACAAAACAACACCGCATGCCAACTTTCAACCCATTCCGAGAACATTTTCCGGCCACTTATAAAATAATATTTCGGACATGTCGCGGGCGCGTGCAAGTGTGTCTGGGCTCAGAACGGACAACGGAAGGAACTGGAAGAACCCGGACGGATGCAAGTTTTGAAAACATGATGATGTAAAGTGGATGATGACATGATAAAATGCAACACGCAAGCAAATGACAAGGCAACACCAGTGAATAACTGGAAGACACCTGGCGCAACGGTCTCGCGGCGTTACACCTGGCCCAATCCAGTTGATCTGAGGTTTCCCTCCAGAGCCAAGGCCGTGGAGAGGAGGAGCACACCTCCAAAACAACGCTTCCAAAAAAGGTCACGACACCCGTGGGCGCCACCGGCGCCGGCTCCAATGAAGATCGAAACATGGAACCAACTTCATGCGTACGCGTGTCCTTTATGCGCGTGATTTTTCAGCCTGTTATCTCACGTGGAAAGAGAAAACAAAAAACGTAAGTAGTATGAGGGTCGAACTGCAAAATATATAAAACCAGACATCGGAAAAGAAAACCAGGAACCAACCGCTTTGGACGTTTTGCCTGCACGTGACACTTGTCACACGCGCAGCCCTCCCGAACTGTCCGCTCGTTCTCTTTTCAAGGAGGCGTTACTTGACTAGTTGCTCTCGGTTTCTTGTTTCTGGAGGAGCTCCATCTGGTTAATTAGGACTATCAGTCGTGTATAGTATGTATGCCTACAGTGCACCGCACTAGGAAGAAATGTCGTAAATAAACTCTGATCTTTTTGTCTAGGCAAGTCATGATATAATTAATGAAAGCACACAAGAATATTTGAATGTTGGTAGTTGGCCTACCAAATTCATTGATTAGTAGAGGAAAAGCGAGCTACAGAGAAGCCAGGCGGGCAAAGCATCTGAGGGAGATGCAAAGGAGAAAAAGAAAGAAGCAAGCCCGAAGCCAAAACAAAGAAACAACCTAGCCTGGATCAAACGGGATCTGAGCTCCTGCCAAATTCCAAAGATGAATCTCCTCCCTCACTTTTTGCATGAAGCCTTCCAGCTGCAGCGCTTCATTTTGAACTTTTGAAATAGGCGCTTGTTCCTTTCGCGCCAGATTATCTAAGATGTAAGCTCAATGAGAGTGAGAGTTCTTTTTTTCTTAGTTGGCGTGGCACTCATGTAGCAGCTTCCTAGCCATTCCTTAATGCTACTCGAATCAGCCCGGGTCGATGGCAGTAGCGACGACATGTTAGGGGTTGTTTGGTTTGTGACCCGAAAGTTGTCACACATAAGGTTAGGCAAGTTTGATCAACTCAGGTGAGTGTTTGGTTCAAGTCACACCTTAGGCAAGATGCATTTAGGCCCCATATGACATACACACAAAAAGTATGGCAAGATTCCCTTAGACTTGCGAACTTATGGCTCTTATTTTGATGAACTATCCTTAGGCAAGCTTGGCAAAAATATGTGGCAAAGTGTGGCAATGCAAGACCTAGAACCAAACAACCCCTTAGTCAGCGAGGCGATCGATGTCCAAGCGCGACACGTCCAAGGACATTCCATGAGCAGGTGCAAAGGTATTTTCAGACTTCGTTCAAATAGTTGTTTTCCCACCCTCAACAGAGGGGAGCGTCCGCCGTTAGGATCTAACAGAGCAGCACCATCCACAAGAAATACGGCATTTTCCTGGCGCACACGATGCCTAGATTAGGTTATAACCTTCCATGGGGACTGCTCCTTCAAAATGGAGGAGATAGGCAGAGCGAGCGCTATATTCATTTTGATTGATGGCGTCGGCTTGGTTCTCATGTAGCACCTGCTCATCGAATAGCGATGCTAGCCGGATGAGCTCCGAGGTCATATGTTCAGTAAGGCCATTCGCTAGGTCAGATAACCAGGTTTCGTTGGACAACACCTCACTGCCGTGCGATATCTCCGTGCTGATATGTTGAAAAGCGATGGGCCGATGACCTTGGGGCATTCTCCATTGAGCCAGTGATAATGCTGGAAGTTAGCCTTCCGACCGTCCCCCAAGATAATTTTGGTGGCCATGGCTAAAAGCATAGGAATTGGTGGACGTGTCCAAGGTCGTGAAGGGTTTTGCCGGGCAAGCCACCACCACCTCAGACGTAGCGTCGTCCGAACTTTGGCAAATCCAAGACCCCAAGGCCACTAAGGTGTTTTGGTCTGCAGACTAGGTTCCACGCCACCCTGCACTTGCCGCCATTGCGCGTGCTCTCGTCGCTCCAGAGCCACACGCGACATAGTTGGGTCATGCGTTTCAGTACCCACGCCAACAGCTGGTGTACTGTCATCATGTAGATCGCAAGCGAAATCAGCCCTGTTTTCTGCAGCACAAGACGTCCGCTTTTTTCCATTAGCCCGTCTTTCAAAGCCACCGTCTTCTTACCAAACTTGACTAAGAGGGGGTCCAGATCAGACTTGGTGAGTGAATAATTAATAAAATGGTTGCATGCATCTTCCAAATGCAGAGGCCGGAGGGTCATCCTCCTTTTCGTTAAAAAAAAGATTAGACTTGGTGAGGTTGCACAGTGATAATGCGAGTTATTTACTCAAAACCACCACATTATGGGCTAGGGTAACAGATCGATACCACATTTGAGGCAGTTCACAAAAAACCACCAACAATGGGGCTAATCTGTAATGCGGAGCACTGACGTTGCGTTTTAGCCCAAAAAACAGCGAATCCGACAGGTGGGTCCCGCCTGTCGGGCTGACGTGGCGTGTGTTGACGGACGCCGTTAGACGGCGAGAGACGGCCGTTTCGGCGCGCCCGTCTACTAGGTCAAGTTGTTCCCCCCGTCGATTCAGTCCACCCCTCGATTCAGCCCTTCCTCGCTCCGCTCCGATGGCGACCAGCTCCGGCGGCGACGGCGCACACGGAGTCGATAGAAGCGGCAACGACGCACTCAGCGGCGAGGGTGGTGGTACTACTTCAGGGCAGAAGCGGCTGCGCTCGCAATGCGGAGTCATCGGTCCCCACACCGATGACGGCTGCGACCTAGATCCAGAGTCGACCGTAGCAGTGGGCCTGTCGCCGGAGCCTGGTACCGAGGAAGCAGCTTCGCAGATTGGTCCCGAGGATGTGCTCCCGTTCGCCCCATCTTCAGCTAGGTAATCTGAATCTTTCAAAATATGTTCTTTCAATCTTTCCTTACTACCAGATCTGTTTTATACATTGAACAAAGATTCTAGTTCTGAATATTGATTTGTTAGTAATTTAGAAGTGACATCCTGAATATTTATCGAATACCACATCTTCAGTCAGGGTTCAGTTATGTTAGTAGTACTGTAGGGTTCTGAATTTTTGGAGAAAATCACACTGCAGTGTTCATTTATGTTATTGTCATGTTACTATAATTGACTTGGTAATTTTGCTTACACTGCATTGTAATGGTGAGCTATATTAGGCCTGAAGATATTCATTTGTCTATGCTAGTAATGTTAGTACTAATTTGATGGTTCTAAATTTTTTGAATAGTGCATTCTAATGGTCAGATATAATGGTCAGTTATGTTGATACAATTGACTTATTAATATTCATTTGTATGTCCATTTTAGGCCTGAAGATTTATGGTCAATCTATTTCCAGTTTCCTGGGAAGAAGTATGCTCTTGTTAAGATGTCTGAAAGAGAAATCACTTATGGTAGTTTGGTCAATGTAATGGTCACCAATGGATACTGTAAGGATGACAGTCTTTGCTACTTGAAAGAGGAAGATATAGGGCTGCAAGGTGTTTGTGTCATTAAAGGCAACATTGAAGTAGTTCGAATGCCGAGAGAATTTGAGAGCACCCATACATTGTCACTGACAGTTGTAAAGGGAAAGTTAGTTATTGAACCACCAATTGGAGAAGATCAAGATGCACAGCAAATAGATCAGAGCCAGATGTTGTCTTTGCTGTTGCTGAATCAGGTGTTGTGCACAAATCAGTTCCTCCTAACTGTCAGTTACATCTTGGGACACAGGAAAGTGTAAATTTTTTGCCACTCAAATCAGTTCCTCCTAACTGTCAGTTACATCTTGGGACACAGCTTAACACTGAAGTAAGTGTTAATTATGCTGATTTTAAGTTTGATTCAGATGAGGAGGACAATGCAGTTAGTGAGGAAGAAATTCCTGTAGGAGAAGAAGAAGATGACTCAGATTCAAGCAGTGATGAAGAATTTGTAGTTGATGTGGACCTCTTAGGTGCAGGAGAAGAAGAAGATGACTCAGATTCAGTGCAGTATGTGGAAGAACAGAGAGCAAAGAGGAGGAAAGAGGAACATGAGCTAGATGAAACTATTGCTGACATAAAGAGGAAGAGAGCTGAATACATGGCTAGTACACACTGTGAGGGGGACACAGATGCTGAAGATATATATGACATGGACCGGGAAGGAGATGATGAGGAGGCCCAAGAGATCCCGGTTCCTGAGCCTGTTAAGAAGAAGGCAAAGAGGCCAGGTCCTACAAGTAGGTCCCACTCAAGTGCTGGGCCAACCATTAATCCTGATTGGTTTCCATCTTTAGAAGAGGAAGATACCGGCTTTGAAGCAGATGATGATGGCAATGAACCAATGTCCTTTGTTATCAGCTCTGGCAGAAGGAGTAGAGCTAAGAAAAGACCACCTAGGGTCTGGTATGATGAGGACAGGATGCATCCAGAACAACAATTTCAGCTGAAGCTCTGTTTCAAAGATGTTTACCAATTCAGAGAGGCCCTTGTCAACTTGCAGGTGAAACAACTTAGAAGATACAAATATCACAGAAACTGCAGTGATAGGATAATAGTTTGCTGTGATGGAGATGGATGTCAGTTCTACATGGTAGCAGCACAGATAAGAAATGAGCCCACTTTCTGCATTAAGAAGATGATGTTGGAGCACACATGTCCCACCCAGTCTGAGAAAACTAGGATTAGTTCAAGGTGGCTTGGCAACAAAATGCTTGAAACTATCAGATCAGATCCCAACACTACTGTACCTGCTATTGTTGACAAGGCAAAGAGGCAATTTGGGCTTGAGATTCCTAGGATGATGGCATGGAGGGCTAAGAAGAAAGCAAAGGATATTGTGCTTGGTGATCACAAGAAGCAATATAAGAGGCTAAGAGACTATTTGGAGACTGTGAAGCTTACAAATCCTGGATCTAGGTGCATTGTCACTACTGTTAGTGGCAAAACCAGAGAAAATCCTACTACTGGACCAAGGTTCCATGGTCTATTTTTCAGTTTGAATGCATGTTGTGAGGGCTTCTTGAATGGATGTAGGCCATTCATAGGTCTAGATGGCTGCTTCATCAAATTGACAAGTGGTGCACAGATACTAGCAGCTACTGGAAGGGATGCAAACAACAATATGTACCCCATTGCATTTGGAGTGGTTGGAGTTGAAGATACAGTGAACTGGTCCTGGTTCTTGACACAACTCAAGTATGCTCTAGGAGGAAGTGAAGAGGGCAAATTTGGAAAGTACACATTCATGTCTGATAGACAGAAGGTTAGTTCATTTAGTTCATTTGCTTGTTCATTTACTTGTTCATTTAGTTCATTTATTTGTTCATTTAGTTCATTAGCTTGTTTATTTAGTTGATGCCATCATCAAAGTGATGCCATCAAGACTAGTTGGTAGGTGTCGAGTCGTAACGCTTCTTGTCGACACTTAGGTCTAGATGGCCTAGGGTGACCCATGTAGGATCAAGAAACATAGCATCATCATAGTGATGCCATCAAGACTAGTTGGTAGGTGTCGAGTCGTAACGCTTCTTGTCGACACTTAGGTCTAGATGGCCTAGGGTGACCCATGTAGGATCAAGAAACATAGCCATCATCATAGTGATGCCATCAAGACTAGTTGGTAGGTGTCGAGCCGTAATGCTTCTTGTCGACACTTAGGTCTAGATGGCCTAGGGTGACCCATGATGGCCTAGGGTGACCCATGATGGCCTAGGGTGACCAATCAAGACTAGTTGATCATCAAAGTGAAACCATCATGTTTAGTGATTTTAAATGATTTAAAATCATATTAAATCATTTAAAATCATTTAAAATCATATTAAATCATTTAAAATCATATTTAATCATTTAAAATCATTTACAATCATATTAAATCAATAAAAATCATTTAAAATCATATTAAATCAATTACAATCATATTAAATCATTTAAAATCATATTAAATCAATTAAAATCATTTAAAATCATATTAAATCATTTACAATCATATTAAATCAATAAAAATCATTTAAAATCATATTAAATCATTTAAAATCATTTCAATTCACTTTCATGCAGGGTCTACTCAATGCAGTGACAGCAGTATTCCCAAACTGCCATCATAGGTACTGTTTGAGGCACATCTATGCAAACTTCCAGAGAGCTGGATTTGGAGGAGAGGATTTGAAGAGATGCATGGATGCAGCTGCCTATGCTTACACTGAACATGACTTTAATTTGGCTATGGAAAGCATGAAGGCTGAGTGCATTGCTGCTTGGGAGTGGATGTCAAGAATTCCTCCTAAAGCTTGGTCTAGGCATGCAATGGACACTAATTGCAAAACTGATTTGGTGGTGAATAACTTAAGTGAAGTTTTTAATAAGTACATTCTAGATGTAAGGAACAAGCCAATTGTCACAATGATCAATGGGATCAAGGACAAGTTTCTAGTGAGGTTCCACCAGAAGAGAGAGGGTGGAAAATGTGCTAGATGGGAGATTGCACCAACCTATGCAGAGAGGTTGGAGATGAACAAGAAGTATGCAAGGGATTGCAAAGCACTGATAGCTGGCCAAGGACTTTTCCAAGTCACTAGTGGAGACAAGACCTATGGTGTTGACAAAAACCTACAGACATGTGGGTGCAAGAAATGGGACATCACTGGAGTTCCTTGCAACCATGCTTGTTCTGCCATCTATAGGTCTAAACAGCTGCCAGAGGATCATATCAATGTGTTTTTCCAGAAATCTATGTACTTGGAGGCATATAAGCCAGTAATTTACCCGGTTCCTGGTCCAGATAGCTGGGTGAAAACTCAAAGATGACAAGAAGGGGCCAGCAGAAGAAAAAAGGAAAAAAGGAAAGTTTGAGCCACCTCAAGCAAAGCAGACATCTAGGATGGCTACTATAACATGTGGGAACTGCAAGCTCCAAGGACACAAGTACACAAGTTGTCCAAAACCATTGAGGCCTGATCTGCAAATCAGGAGGAACAAGCACATGGTATTTTCATTTTGAAATTAGTTGAGTGTTCATTTCTATTGACTGATCATTATAAAGTTGTTCAATTTTTTAATTATAGGAAAATAGGACTGTACCTGAATGGCACCATGGTGCAGCTTCATCAGCTACTGGAAGTGCTAGGGGTGCACCATCATCATCTACTACAAACTCCTCTCCTGCTGCTGCAAGAGGTGCAAAGACTACTAGTGCTGCAGGAAGGGGTGCATCCTCATCTCCTGCTGCTGGAAGGGGTGCTAGTTCATCTGCTGCTGCTGGAAGAGGAGCAAAGTCTGCTACTACTCCTGGAAGGGGTGCTAGTTCTTCTCCTACTGCTGGGAGAGGTGCAAGATCTTCCACTGCTGCTGGAAGGGGTGCAAAAAGGTTCAAGCCTCCAAGAAGTTCTGCAGAAGCTTCTACTAGCCAGCCTACAGGCAGTAGGCCAAAGAGGACAAAGTACATGAGCAAGAGGATGGAGGGGTACTTTTATGCCAGTGGGAACTATTAAATGCTCAAATTTGAAGTCTGTATGCAAGTGCATGTGTGCTAAATTAGTCATTACATCACTTTATTTATGACATTATGAACCTATGTATGGCACTCAGAACCTAAGTTTGTTAAACCTATGTATGGCACTTTGAAGTTATCTATGTTTATCTCCTGCTGTTCAAATTCTATGCAAACATTTAGAATATATGTTCTGTGCAAATATTATGGCAAAACAACCACAAACATTTAGAATATATATTCTATGCAAATACTATGGCAAAACAACCACAAACATTTAGAATATATGTTTTGTGCAAATATTATGGCAAAACAACCACAAACATTTAGAATATATGTTTTGTGCAAATATTATGGCAAAACAACTACAAACATTTCATTTCATACAAACAAAATACATTAATAAGTAGGACATTGATCCAAAGATGCATTGATCCAAAGATACATTGATAATAAGTAGGACATTAATTAGTTCTTGGGAGTACACAACACAAGTCTTTGGAGTACACAACACAAGTCTTGGACATAAAGATACATAAAGCATTACAGCTTTGGAAGTGCATAAGAGCACATTCATATCAACTGCAGTGCTACCCTAAACCACACCACAATACATACTTAAAAATCATCACATATGTCCTTCAACTTCTTGATCTTGTCCTTGTACCCATGTTTCTGTTTGAGCAGATCTGCAATCATGTACTCCAGTTTTTTCTTCCCTTGTTTCAGTTGGTCCCTCTCTGTCACAACTTGGTCTCCCTCTACCACTAGCTGGTCCCTCTCTTTCTCTCCCTTTGCCCTAAGTACATGATGAAGATTGGTACAACCATGGTCTGCCAGCTTCTTCATCTCCATCTCCTCTTTGAGATCACTTAGAGCCAACCTAGCATTGCCCAACTCTGTGATAGCATCCTCCTTGTCAGCAACCATTTTAGCAAAGTCCAGTTTGAAAAACCTCAGATCTTCCTCCATCTTCCTCTTTTCTCCAACTAGTTTGAAATTTCTTTCACCAAGCTCAACATTTTGTTTCAGCCTGTCATCGATTTCTTTGTTATACATGCTCCACAATTCAGTGAGGGTGAACTGCATAGCCACTGACCACTCTGGGTCTATCCACTCGAGATAGTTGCACTTTAGTTCTGCCTACAATTAAATAAATATGTTCTCAGTAAGAAATTATATGAAATGTGCACAAATTATGTAATACTGTATGAAATTGTAGTTTAGTTCTTTACACCCAAATGTGCATAATCTGTAGTTTTTGTTCTATCCACTGAAATTTAGTTTAATTATATCCACTGAATTTTAGTTTAGTTCTATCCACTGAATTATATTATATGCATCAATTGGTGCCTAAATCAAATATTACATCATTAATTAATAGATATAATCTCAAAATTGTATGCACAAATTCTGGGCAGAAACAATTATAACAGCATATATAGTTTTTTTTTTCCATCTATAAGATTGTATATGCATAGATTATATGCATAGATTATGGGCAACAACTATTACATCTTCATGGGCTACATTATATTCATCTATAAGATTGTATATGCATAGATTATATAGATTATGGGCAGAAACAACTATTACATCAACTGAAGCAACATCTATCCAGGAACAAATCTTTGATACACAAATTGGAGTACTGACAAGTGAATGAGCATAAACTAACTAAGCTAATATACTTACACTACTAACCAACATACCTTCTCCTGAGCACACGCAAGAAAACGTCTGCCTGTGTCCACAGATTCAAATGCAACAAGCCTGACGCACGGTTCTTGATGCAGACAACGAGATGACAGATCGTGAGCAATGCCACTCCATTCATAGCAAGAGATAGTCCTAGGAAGCTAACCAGCACACAAATTGCACAAATCAGTGACCTGGTTAAAAATCCCCAAATGATGAACCCTAACCCTAGCGGGACGAACCCTAATCCGTGGGGGAGGCGAGAAGCGAACACGCATACCTGGCTAGTGACTTCTTCGCCGTCCGAAGAAGAGCTCGAGGACTGGTCGCTCCAAGAAACCATGGCGGAGCGGTGAAAGGTGGCGAGTCGACAGTGGCGGCGCCGGCGGTGGTCGGGGTCGAGAGAGAGGAGAGCGAGAGTGATGAACTGGCTGGTCTGGTTCGAACACCGGCCGGTGCGGGCCACTTAGACGGGCGCGCCGAAACGGCCGTCTCTCGCCGTCTAACGGCGTCCGTCAACACGCGCCATGTCAGCTCGACAGGCGGGACCCACCTGTCAGATTCGCTGTTTTCTAGGCTAAAACGCAGCGTCAGTGCTCCGCGTTACAGATTAGCCCCATTGTTGGTGGTTTTTTGTGAACTGCCTCAAATGTGGTACCGATCTGTTACCCTAGCCCATAATGTGGTGGTTTCGAGTAAATAACTCTGATAATGCCCAATGGTGCTAGAATATGCGTCCTAGATCATGAGCACCACATCTGATCGGGAGGGCCCAACTCTTACTAGCATTCGTGTTTGATCATAGCAGCATCTGTTGCATCTGGGTTCATGAAGAGCGCCACATCATCCACATAAAACGAGCGGGGCATCAAACGGCGTCGGCCAGGGAGTTTTGACAGCATGCCACAGTCGGTGGCCAAGGACAGCATGCCACAGTCGGTGGCCAAGGACATCATCCACTGAAGTATGTCCATTGCCACGGTACTCCTCCACCTAACACTGGATGCATTGTGTTGTTGCGTGGTTGTTCCTCTTCTCCACCCTTCTTCCCATTCCGCTCGTTCTCTTCAGCTTCAGTCATCTCCACTGGTTGGTGCTCTTGGGTCCCTCGACTGCCTGGCGAGATTGATTTGTAAAGTGCTGGCGTTCGCCCTGACTCGGATGCCTCATTGTTCTGGTTCATGAGGCTGAGCACCTGTACCATAGGGAGTCGAGAGAGGTAGTTGCTAAGATTGTCAGGGTTTTGCTGCACATCATGCATGAAGTACGTCTGCTTGAGGTAGGCGTGCGTGGTTGGGTCCAAGTGATCTTACTCCAGAGGTCCGACTCGGAAACAACTTGCCAGTGGAGCGATGGGTAGGCTGCCCAGGTGTCAGGACCTACTAGCAATTCAGAAATATGGAAGGGGAATTTAGGGTTTGGCTATGGAAAATCACCTCGGTCCTGTATAGATATTGTATAGAGTTTTAGCCCAGATGCAAATGATTCACACAATTCGTCATATCCAGCTCGGCCACAGCCCGGCTGTTATATAGGCGGGAAATTACCAGCAACGGGTGAAACTACAGTAACTAATGTAACAGTAATAATCTGATAGCTCGCGACGAGTCTTGGGCGAGACGCGATCTGATCCGTTGATCACCCATGAACCATTTTGTCTGAAACTCCCAGTAACTGAATATATTGACAGTAGTTGTCTTCAGGCCTGACATTGCCCTGTTCTGAGATACAACATGTCCTCAAGGTGTTGCATTACCTTGGCGCCATCCTTGGGTTGTTTCCTTGAAGAACTCCGGAAATGAGTACTTTATGAAATCTGCATCCTCCCATGTAGCTTCTTCAGGAGACAAATTTTCCCATTGGATGTACCACTGCACTACAGGGACATTGTTTCTTGGAATCTGACGGACTTGCAACACACCTACAGGGCCTGTTTTAGTTGTGCCATTAGCATACACCATATGAAGATTAGGGCTGGGTATGGACCATGATCTAATATGTTTCTTTAGTTGACTAACATGAAACACTGGGTGAATCTTCACATGATTAGGGAATTGTAATTTATAAGCAGAGTTGCCAATTTTCTGTAGGATGAGGAATGGGCCATAGAATTTGTTCTGTAGTTTAATAGCCCCTCGAAACCCAAAAGCTGCCAATCTATAAGGAGCCATTTTCAGATATACCAACTCTCCCACTTGAAAGGATCTTTCCACTCATTTGAGGTCTGCGCACGTTTTCATTCTGTTTTGAGCTTGTACCAGATTTCCCTGAGTTGCTCTAACATTTGCTGCTTAGATGCAAGTAATTCTTGAGCTTCTGTATCACCAGGACCAGGGATTGCAAGCTCACTAATTAAGGGAGGGAACACATAAAGAGCCTAAAATGGTGACATCTTCAATGTAGTGTGGTAGGTAGAATTACACCCAAGGTTGTCAGAATCGCGATTCTGTTATACGATTCTACGACTTTACGATCCAAACTTACCGCTCTGATTCTACGATTTTAGTTCATGGAATCTACGTTTCTACGATCCTGATAGTGAAGATTCTATGATTTGCGATCCTGCCATCAGAGCTCCGATTCGATTCAAAATCACGATTCTGACAACCTTGATTACACCAGTATTCAGCCAAAGACAGCCATGCATGATAACCACTTAGTAGGAGCATCGGTAGTCATACATCTTAGATAAGTTTCAAGGCATTGATTGATCCTTTCAGTCTGACCATTAGTCTGGGGATGATAAGCAGTAATGTATCTAAGTTCTACTTTCAGAGCAGCAAATATATCTTTCCACAACTTGCTAGTAAATATCCTATCTCTATCTGAGATGGTCATTTTAGGAGGCCCATGCAGTTTAATGATATTGTCCACAAATGCTTGAGCTACACTAAGGATTGTGTATGGATGAGATAATGGTATAAAATGGGAGTATTCTATAAATTTGTCGACTACCACCATAATCACATCTTCACCTTTGGAATTTGGGAGACCTTCCACAAAATCCATGGAAATATGTTGCCATGACATATCAGTCACTGGCATTGGATCCAACAGTCCTGGTTGTAAACAATTTTTATGTTTAGCTTTTTGACAAGTAGGACAAGCTGCAATAAAAGTTATCATTGCCGATTTGAGGCCAGGCCGGTAAAAAATGCTCTTAACTCTGTGATATGTAGCCCTATTTCCAGAGTATCCTCCCACTGGTGAACTATGTAGTGCCATCAGTAGCTTGTTCCTGAGGTTTGGCAGGTTTCCTACATATATCTTTCCCTTATATCTGATAATTCCAGCATGCAGTGTATAATCACTGCTGGCAGCACCATTTCCTAGCAGTAAGTTTTCCAACAGTAATTTACTGTTAGGGTCTATTTGGTAGCTTTCTACCAATTCTTCTGGCCACTTTGGAGTCACAACAGATAATGTCATACAACTAGGAAGGGCCCTTGAAAGAGCAGTTGCACTCTATTGTGAACTCCTTTTTTGTATTGAATTGTGAAATTAAACTCCAGTAATTTCATCATCAATTTATGTTGCACTCCCTCTGTAATCTTTTGATCAGTAATAAACTTCAGGGACTGTTGATCAGTCTTGATTGACAGATCATTTCCCAACATATAGTGTCTCCATCTCTTCAAAGCTTCTAGGATAGCCAGGGCCTCTTTCTCATATGTAGACAGGGCTGCATTTCTAGGAGAGAGAGCAGAGCTGTAGTAAGAAATAGGTCTGCCTTGTTGCATTTAGGCAACTCCTATAACCCTGCCAGAAGCATCAATTTCGAGCACAAACGGCTGAGAAAATTTTGGTAGGGCTAATATTGGAGCAGATATCAAAGCTTGATGTAATTATTTGAAGGCTTGATCCTGCTCTAGTTGCCAAGAAAACTGACCTTTCTTCAACACATCATGCAATGGTCTATCATACCATATCCCTTGATAAATCTTCTATAATAACAAGCCAAACCTAAAAAACTTCTGAGTTTAGTGACATTATCAGGAGTTAGCCATTTGGCAATTGCAGAAATTTTCTTGGGATCAGTAGCCACCCCTTCAGCAGAGATAACATGTCCCAAATATTCAACAAGTTTCATAGCAAAAACACATTTGGATAGTTTGGCAAACAGATAATGTTCTCTCAAAGTGTCCATTACTATTCTGATATGTTCCAAATATTCCTTGAGATCCTTGTTGTAGATGATTATATCATCAAAGAATACTAAAAAAATCTCAGATAAGGGCCAAAGATAGTATTCATAAGCTCTTGGAATGTGTCAGGGGCATTGGATCACCCAAATGGCATAACCAGGTATTCAAAATGCCCCAAATATGTTCTGAAAGCAGTTTTATGTATATCTTCTGGACTCGTTCTTATTTGATGATACCCTGTTCTTAAATCTAGTTTGGAGAAGTACTTTGCTCCATGCAATTCATCTAGAAAATCTTCTATGACAGGAATAGGAAAATTATTTCTGATAGTCAGGGAATTTAGTTTTCTGAAATCGGTGCAAAGCCTCATAGATCCATCTTTCTTTTTAACCAATATCACAGGGGCTACATAAGGACTTTGGATGTGTCTTATCAAGTGAGTAGCTAATAATTTCTTTATCTGGTCTTCCATTTCTTGCTTCTGATGCTGGGGAACTCTATAAGGTCTCACTCGAGGAGGAGTTGCACCAACCACTAAGGTCATTTTGTGATCCAATGCTCTATGAGGAGGAAGAGCATTTGGTTCTTCAAACAAATTTGCATACTCCAATAAAAGTTTTTGTACTTGTGGAGGTGTTTTGGAATATTCTGGTGCATCCATCAAGATTTATGTACTTGCAACAAGAACACTTCCACTCCTTTATATAATAGCTTGTTCATTTTCTCTGATGGAACTTCTATGATGTTCTCAGATTTAATAAACATAGAAGCTATTACAGTTTGTTGTCCTTGAACAGTAAAACTGAATTTGTTTGCTGGAATATCAAAAGCAATTGGACTGACACCAATAAACTATTCGTACCCCAGTATAGCATCATGACTGGGTAGAGATTGTTGGAAATATGCCCTAGAGGCAATAATAAAAGCATTATTATTATATTTCCTTGTTCATGATAATTGTCTTTATTCATGCTATAATTGTGTTATCCGGAAATCGTAATACATGTGTGAATAATAGACACCAACATGTCCCTAGTAAGCCTCTAGTTGACTAGCTCGTTGATCGACAGATAGTCATGGTTTCCTGACTATGGACATTGGATGTCATTGGTAACGAGATCACATCATTAGGAGAATGATGTGATGGACAAGACCCAATCCTAAACATAGCATAAAGATTGTATAGTTCGTTTGCTAGAGTTTTTCCAATGTCAAGTATCTTTTCCTTAGACCATGAGATCGTGTAACTCCCGAATACCGTAGGAGTGCTTTGGGTATACCAAACGTCACAACGTAACTGGGTGACTATAAAGGTAGACTACGGGTATCTCCGAAAGTGTCTGTTGGGTTGACACGGATCAAGACTGGGATTTGTCACTCCGTATGACGGAGAGGTATCACTGGGCCCACTCGGTAATGCATCATCATAATGAGCTCAAAGTGACCAAGTGTCTGGTCACGGGATCATGCATTATGGTACGAGTAAAGTGACTTGCCGGTAACGAGATTGAACGAGGTATTGGGATACCGACGATCGAATCTCGGGCAAGTAACATACCGATTGACAAAGGGAATTGTATACAGGGTTGCTTGAATCCTCGACATCGTGGTTCATCCGATGAGATCATCGAGGAGCATGTGGGAGCCAACATGGGTATCCAGATCCCGCTGTTGGTTATTGACCGGAGAGTCATCTCGGTCATGTCTACATGTCTCCCGAACCCGTAGGGTCTACACACTTAAGGTTCGGTGATGCTAGGGTTGTAGGGATATGTATATGCAGTAACCTGGATGTTGTTCGGAGTCCCGGATGAGATCCCGGACGTCACGAGGAGTTCCAGAATGGTCTGGAGGTAAAGAATTATATATATGAAGTGATATTTCGGCCATCGGGACAAGTTTCGGGGTCACCGGTATTGTACCGGGACCACCGGAAGGGTCCCGGGGGTCCACCGGGTGGGGCCACCTGCCCCGGGGGGCCACATGGGCTGTAGGGGGTGCGCCTTGGCCTACATGGGCCAAGGGCACCAGCCCCAAGAGGCCCATGCGCCTAGGGTTTCAAGAAGGAAGAGTCCCACAAGGGGAAGGCACCCCCTAGGTGCCTTGGGGGGAGGGAATCCTCCCTTGGCCGCCGCCCCTGTAGGAGATTGGATCTCCTAGGGCCGGCGCCCCCCCCCTTGGGCTCCCTATATATAGTGGGGGAAGGAGGGCCTCTCAACCAAGCCTTTGGTGCCTCCCTCTCCCTCTCCAATACCTCCTCCTCCTCCATAGAGCTTAGCGAAGCCCTGCCGGAGTACTGCAGCTCCACCACCACCACGCCGTCGTGCTGCTGCTGGAGCCATCTTCCTCAACCTCTCCTCTCCCCTTGCTGGATCAAGAAGGAGGAGACATTACGCTGACCGTACATGTGTTGAACACGGAGGTGCCGTCCGTTCGGCGCTAGGATCTCCGGTGATTTGGATCACGTCGTGTACGACTACCTCATCCCCGTTCTTTGAACGCTTCCCCTCGCGATCTACAAAGGTATGTAGATGCATCCGATCGCTCGTTACTAGATGAACTCATAGATGGATCTTGGTTAAACCGTAGGAAAATTTTTGTTTTCTGCAACGTTCCCAACAGTGGCATCATGAGCTAGGTCTATGCGTAGTTCTTCTTGCGCGAGTAGAACACAATTTGTTGTGGGAGTAGATGTTGTCAACTTTCTTGCCGCTACTAGTCTTATCTTGCTTCAACGGTATTGTGGGATGAAGCGGCCCGGACCAACCTTACACGTACGCTTACGTGAGACCGGTTCCACCGACTAACATGCACAAGTTGCATAAGGTGGCTGGCGGGTGTCTGCCTCTTCCACTTTAGTTGGAGCGGATTCGATGGAAAGGGTCCTTATGAAGGGTAAATAGAAGTTGACAAATCACGTTGTGGCTTTAACGTAGGTAAGAAAATGTTCTTGCTAGAACCCTATTTCAGCCACGTAAAACTTGCAACAACAATTAGAGGACGTCTAACTTGTTTTTGCAGCAAGTGCTTTGTGATATGATATGGCCAAAGTTGTGATGAATGATGAATGATATATATGTGATGTATGAGATGTTCATGCTATTGTAATAGGAATCACGACTTGCATGTCGATGAGTATGACAACCGGCAGGAGCCATAGGAGTTGTCTTTATTTTTGTATGACCTGCGTGTCATTGAGAAACGCCATGTAAATTACTTTACTTTATTGCTAAACGCGTTAGCCGTAGTAGTAGAAGTAATAGTTGGCGAGCAACTTCATGGAGACACGATGATGGAGATCATGATGATGGAGATCATGGTGTCATGCCGGTGACAAGATGATCATGGAGCCCCAAGATGGAGATCAAAGGAGCTATGTGATATTGGCCATATCATGTCACTAATATTATTTGATTGCATGTGATGTTTATCATGTTTTGCATCTTGTTTGCTTAGAACGACGGTAGTAAATAAGATGATCCCTCATAATAATTTCAAGAAAGTGTTCCCCCTAACTGTGCACCGTTGCGACAGTTCGTTGTTTCGAAGCACCACGTGATGATCGGGTGTGATAGATTCTAACGTTCACATACAACGGGTGTAAGACAGATTTACACATGCAAACACTTAGGTTGACTTGACGAGCCTAGCATGTGTACAGACATGGCCTCGGAACATAGAAGACCGAAAGGTCGAGCATGAGTCGTATAGAAGATACGATCAACATGAAGATGTTCACCGACGTTGACTAGTCCGTCTCACGTGATGATCGGACACGGCCTAGTTGACTCGGATCATGTTATACTTAGATGACTAGAAGAGGGATGTCTATCTAAGTGGGAGTTCATTGAATAATTTGATTAGATGAACTTAATTATCATGAACTTAGTCTAAAATCTTTACAATATGTCTTGTAGATCAAATGACCAACGTTGTCCTCAACTTCAACGCGTTCCTAGAGAAAACCAAGCTGAAGGACGATGGAAGCAACTATACGGACTGGGTCCGGAACCTGAGGATCATCCTCATAGCTGCCAAGAAAGATTATGTCCTACAAGCACCGCTAGGTGACCCGCCTGTCCCACAGTACCAAGACGTTATGAACGCTTGGCAGACACATGCTGATGACTACTCCCTCGTTCAGTGCGGCATGCTTTACAGCTTAGAGCCGGGGCTCCAAAAGCGTTTTGAGAGACATGGAGCATATGAGATGTTCGAAGAGCTAAAAATGGTTTTTCAAGCTCATGCCCGGATCGAGAGATATGAAGTCTCCAACAAGTTCTTCAGCTGTAAGATGGAGGAAAATAGTTCTGTCAGTGAGCACATACTCACAATGTCTGGGTTACATAACCGCTTGACTCAGCTGGGAGTTAATCTCCCGGATGACGCGGTCATTGACAGAATCCTCCAGTCGCTTCCACCAAGCTACAAGAGCTTTGTGATGAACTTCAATATGCAGGGGATGGAAAAGACCATTCCTGAGGTATTTGCAATGCTGAAATCAGCAGAGGTAGAAGTCAAGAAAGAACATCAAGTGTTAATGGTGAATAAAACCACTAAGTTCAAGAAAGGCAAGGGTAAAAAGAACTTCAAGAAGGACGGCAAGGGAGTTGCCGCGCCCGGTAAGCAAGCTGCCGGGAAGAAGCCAAAGAATGGACCCAAGCCCAAGACTGAGTGCTTTTATTGCAAGGGAAGTGGTCACTGGAAGCGGAACTGCCCCAAATACTTAGCGGACAAGAAGGCCGGCAAAACAAAAGGTATATGTGATATACATGTAATTGATGTGTACCTTACCAGAACTCGTAGTAGCTCTTGGGTATTTGATACCGGTGCAGTTGCTCACATTTGTAACTCAAAGCAGGAGCTACGAAATAAGCGGAGACTGGCGAAGGATGAGGTGACGATGCGCGTCGGGAATGGTTCCAAGGTCGATGTGATCGCCGTCGGCACGCTGCCTCTACATTTACCTACAGGATTAGTTTTAAACCTCAATAATTGTTATTTAGTGCCAGCTTTGAGCATGAACATTGTATCGGGATCTCATTTAATTCGAGATGGCTACTCATTTAAATCCGAGAATAATGGTTGTTCTATTTATATGAGAGATATGTTTTATGGTCATGCTCCGATGGTGAATGGTTTATTCTTAATGAATCTCGAGGGTAATGCTACACATGTTCATAGTGTGAATACCAAAAGATGTAAGGTTGATAATGATAGTCTCACATACTTGTGGCACTGCCGCCTTGGTCACATAGGTGTCAAACGCATGAAGAAGCTCCATGCAGATGGACTTTTAGAGTCTCTTGATTACGAATCATTTGACACGTGCGAACCATGCCTCATGGGTAAAATGACCAAGACTCCGTTCTCAGGAACAATGGAGTGAGCAACCAACTTATTGGAAATCATACATACTGATGTGTGCGGTCCAATGAGCGTTGAGGCTCGCGGTGGCTATCGTTATGTTCTCACTCTCACTGATGACTTGAGTAGATATGGGTATGTCTACTTAATGAAACACAAGTCTGAAACCTTTGAAAAGTTCAAGGAATTTCAGAGTGAGGTTGAGAATCAACGTGACAGGAAAATCAAGTTCCTACGATTACATCGTGGAGGAGAATACTTGAGTCACGAATTTGGCACACACTTAAGAAAATGTGGAATAGTTTCACAACTCACGCCGCCTGGAACACCTCAGCGTAATGGTGTGTCCGAACGTCGTAATCGCACTCTATTAGATATGGTGCGATCTATGATGTCTCTTACCGATTTACCGCTATCTTTTTGCGGCTATGCTTTAGAGACTGCCGCATTCACTTTAAATAGGGCTCCGTCGAAATCCGTTGAGACGACACCGTTTGAATTATAGTTTGGGAAGAAACCTAAGATGTCGTTTCTAAAAGTTTGGGGATGCGATGCTTATGTCAAGAAACTTCAACCTGAAAAGCTCGAACCCAAGTCAGAAAAATGCGTCTTCATAGGATACCCTAAAGAAACTGTTGGGTATACCTTCTACCTCAGACCCGAAGGCAAGATCTTTGTTGCCAAGAATGGATACTTTCTAGAGAAGGAGTTTCTCTCGAAAGAAGTAAGTGGGAGGAAAGTAGAACTTGATGAAGTATTACCTCTTGAACCGGAAAATGGCGCAACTCAAGAAAATGTTCCTGAGGTGCCTGCACCGACTGGAGAGGAAGTTAATGATGATGATCATGAAACTTCAGATCAAGTTGCTACTGAACTTCGAAGGTCCACAAGGACACGTTCCGCACCAGAGTGGTACGGCAACCCTGTCTTGGAAATCATGTTGTTAGACAACGGTGAACCTTCGAACTATGAAGAAGCGATGGCAGGCCCGGATTCCGACAAATGGCTAGAAGCCATGAAATCCGAGATAGGATCCATGTATGAAAACGAAGTATGGACTATGACTTACTTGCCCGATGATCGGCGAGCCATAGAAAATAAATGGATCTTTAAGAAGAAGACAGACGCGGATGGTAATGTGACCATCTATAAAGCTCGGCTTGTCGCTAAGGGTTATCGACAAGTTCAAGGGGTTGACTACGATGAGACTTTCTCACCGGTAGCGAAGCTAAAGTCCGTCTGAATCATGTTAGCAATTGCCGCATTCTATGATTATGAGATATGGCAAATGGACGTCAAAACGGCATTACTTAATGGTTTCCTTAAGGAAGAATTGTATATGATGCAGCCGGAAGGTTTTGTCGATCCTAAGAATGCTGACAAGGTGTGCAAGCTCCAACGCTCGATTTATGGGCTGGTGCAAGCATCTCGGAGTTGGAACATTCGCTTTGATGAGATGATCAAAGCGTTTGGGTTTACGCAGACTTATGGAGAAGTCTGCGTTTACAAGAAAGTGAGTGGGAGCTCTGTAGCATTTCTCATATTATATGTAGATGACATACTTTTGATGGGAAATGATATAGAACTCTTGGACAGCATTAAGGCCTACTTGAATAAAAGTTTTTCAATGAAGGACCTTGGTGAAGCTGCTTATATATTAGGCATCAAGATCTATAGAGATAGATCAAGACGCCTCATAGGTCTTTCACAAAGCACATACCTTGATAAGATATTGAAGAAGTTCAATATGGATCAATCTAAGAAGGGGTTCTTGCCTGTGTTACAAGGTATGAAATTGAGCTCAGCTCAATGTCTGACCACGGTAGAAGATATAGAAGAGATGAGTGTCATCCCCTATGCCTCAGCCATAGGTTCTATTATGTATGCCATGCTGTGTACCAGACCTGATGTAAACCTTGCCGTAAGTTTGGTAGGAAGGTACCAAAGTAATCCCGGCAAGGAACACTGGACAGCGGTCAAGAATATCCTGAAGTACCTGAAAAGGACTAAGGAAATGTTTCTCGTTTATGGAGGTGACGAAGAGCTCGTCGTAAAGGGTTGCGTCGACGCTAGCTTCGACACAGATCTGGATGACTCTAAGTCACAAACCGGATACGTGTATATTTTGAATGGTGGGGCAGTAAGCTGGTGCAGTTGCAAGCAAAGCGTCGTGGCGGGATCTACATGTGAAGCGGAGTACATGGCAGCCTCGGAGGCAGCACATGAAGCAATTTGGGTGAAGGAGTTCATCACCGACCTAGGAGTCATACCCAATGCGTCGGGGCCAATCAAACTCTTTTGTGACAACACTGGAGCTATTGCACTTGCCAAGGAGCCCAGGTTTCACAAGAAGACAAGGCACATCAAGCGTCGCTTCAACTCCATTCATGAAAATGTTCAAGATGGAGACATAGAGATTTGTAAAGTACATACGGACCTGAATGTAGCAGATCCGTTGACTAAACCTCTCCCTAGGGCAAAACATGATCAACACCAGAATTCCATGGGTGTTCGATTCATCACAATGTAACTGGATTATTGACTCTAGTGCAAGTGGGAGACTGTTGGAAATATGCCCTAGAGGCAATAATAAAAGCATTATTATTATATTTCCTTGTTCATGATAATTGTCTTTATTCATGCTATAATTGTGTTATCCGGAAATCGTAATACACGTGTGAATAACAGACACCAACATGTCCCTAGTAAGCCTCTAGTTGACTAGCTCGTTGATCGACAGATAGTCATGGTTTCCTGACTATGGACATTGGATGTCATTGGTAACGAGATCACATCATTAGGAGAATGATGTGATGGACAAGACCCAATCCTAAACATAGCATAAAGATCGTATAGTTCGTTTGCTAGAGTTTTTCCAATGTCAAGTATCTTTTCCTTAGACCATGAGATCGTGTAACTCTCGGATACCGTAGG
The DNA here is from genome assembly GCF_003073215.2 of Triticum urartu. Taxonomy (NCBI): domain Eukaryota; kingdom Viridiplantae; phylum Streptophyta; class Magnoliopsida; order Poales; family Poaceae; genus Triticum; species Triticum urartu. The sequence continues at coordinate 28,412,413 of NC_053022.1, forward strand.
AGTGCTTTGGGTATACCAAACGTCACAACGTAACTGGGTGACTATAAAGGTAGACTACGGGTATCTCCGAAAGTGTCTGTTGGGTTGACACGGATCAAGACTGGGATTTGTCACTCCGTATGACGGAGAGGTATCATTGGGCCCACTCAGTAATGCATCATCATAATGAGCTCAAAGTGACCAAGTGTCTGGTCACGGGATCATGCATTACGGTACGAGTAAAGTGACTTGCCGGTAACGAGATTGAACGAGGTATTGGGATACCGACGATCGAATCTCGGGCAAGTAACATACCGATTGACAAAGGGAATTGTATACAGGGTTGCTTGAATCCTCGACATCATGGTTCATCCGATGAGATCATCGAGGAGCATGTGGGAGCCAACATGGGTATCCAGATCCCGCAGTTGGTTATTGACCGGAGAGTCGTCTCGGTCATGTCTATATGTGTCCCGAACCCATAGGGTCTACACACTTAAGGTTCGGTGATGCTAGGGTTGTAGGGATATGTATATGCAGTAACCTGGATGTTGTTCGGAGTCCCGGATGAGATCCCGGACGTCACGAGGAGTTCCGGAATGGTCCGGAGGTAAAGAATTATATATAGGAAGTGCTATTTGGCCATCGGGACAAGTTTCGGGGTCACCGGTATTGTAGCGGTACCACCAGAAGGGTCCCGGGGGTCCACCAGGTGGGGCCACCTGCCCCGGGGGGCCACATGGGCTGTAGGGGTGCGCCTTGGCCTACATGGGCCAAGGGCACCAGCCCCAAGAGGCCCGTGCGCCTAGGGTTTCAAGAAGGAAGAGTCCCACAAGGGGAAGGCACCCCCTAGGTGCCTTGGGGGGGAGGGAATCCTCCCTTGGCCGCCGCCCCCCTAGGAGATTGGATCTCCTAGGGCCGGCGCCCCCCCCTTGGGCTCCCTATATATAGTGGGGGAAGGAGGGCCTCTCAACCAAGCCTTTGGTGCCTCCCTCTCCCTCTCCAATACCTCCTCCTCCTCCATCGAGCTTAGCGAAGCCCTGCTGGAGTACTGCAGCTCCACCACCACCACGCCGTCGTGCTGCTGCTGGAGCCATCTTCCTTAACCTCTCCTCTCCCCTTGTTGTATCAAGAAGGAGGAGATGTTACGCTGACCGTACGTGTGTTGAACACGGAGGTGCCGTCCGTTCGGCGCTAGGATCTCCGGTGATTTGGATCACGTCGTGTACGACTACCTCAACCCCGTTCATTGAACGCTTCCCTCGTGATCTACAAAGGTATGTAGATGCATCCGATCACTCGTTGCTAGATGAACTCATAGATGGATCTTGGTGAAACCGTAGGAAAATTTTTGTTTTCTGCAACGTTCCCCAACAGAGATAACACTCTGAAGTTGTGAGATAATTTCATTTTCCCTAACTGAAACTCACATTGAGGAACTACTGCAGTGGACAAAAATGTACCTCCTCAAGCAACAGCAATAACTCTAGGCTTCACTGGTACACTACTAGGGAAAACCTTATACACAGAACTTTAGCAATAGCGCGGGTCAAAAAAGCACGCTGGTGCTAAGTAGCAGTAGCGCGCTTGTGCAAACCGCGCTACAGATAAAGTTCTAGCAGTAGTGCACCTGATTCTAAACTCGCTACTACTAAAATTCCCACGGCTTAGCCGATAGGCTACACATAGTAGTAGTGATCTATATCGAAGCGTGCTACCGCTACTTGCTTTGTAGCAGCACGTTTACGCTGAAAGGAGCTACTACTAAAGGATATAAAATTAAATGGAAAGCAAATAGAAAAATAAATGAAAATGAAAGAAATAGAAGAAGGTGAAAGGAAAAGAATAAAATGAAAAGAAAAATAAATGAAAAAGGGGGAAAAAGAGAAAGGAGTAGCAGTAGCGCGTATTGCAGAACGCGTTGTAGCTAACTTAGCAATAGCGCACTTTCTGGAACACGCTACTGCTACTTCTGACTTAACCACGGGGTTCGTCCTTCCCCACGGCCACTTCCCCCAAATCCAACTCCTCCGCTCTCGCCGCCACCGTTGCTCGTCAGCCGCCGCGCGCTCTCCGCACACCCTCGACGCCGCCCCCGACCCCGGATTCGACGCTGCCCTGGACGCCGCCCCCGATCCCGACCTCGACGCCGCCCTCCGCCGCGCGCCCGAGCCCTGACCCCGACCTCGACGCCGCCTGCCCCTCCCTTGCCGCAGGCACCCGAGGTGAGCACGCCTGCTCCTCCCTATCCCCTACCTCTGCCTAGGGTTCTTCAAATTTTAGTTGCATCAAATTAGTTAGGGTTCATGTAAGGGTGGAAACGAATCGGATGCGGATGTTATCGGATGCGGATGCGGCTCAAATTAGTTAGGGTTCATGTAAGGATGGAAACGAATCAAATTTCTAAGATGAATCATAAAACGAGTAAAATTTGACCACTTATTTCAGTTTTAAGTTGGATAATTGGAATATCCGCTACCACTTTCCACACCCTAGGTTCATCAAATTAGATGGTAATTAGGGCAGTAGTTCCTAGGTACTAATTAGTTAGTAAGAACTAGGTACTAATTAGGTACTAGTTTATTTATATTTATATTAAGTTTATTTTTAGTAAGAACTAGTTGAATTAATAGAATTAGTTGAAGATGTCACATTTGTTGTTATTTTTTTAGTTAAAGCAATTTTTCCCGCATCGACGTCGATGCCTATCCCGTATCCTCATCGTCGACTCGGCGGAGGACGCCTGCTTGACCAGATGGGCCATGTCCGGGACTGGGCTCCGCCGGGCTGGTACTGGGAGGCGCTACCTACCGGGGGCGCAGCTTGGTAAGGAGTCAGCCCGTCGTTGACCCGAACCTTCTTTGGTGGCGGTTGCGTGGGCCAGTGACGGTCGAGAGGCTTGAAGACCCCGCGAAGGTGGTACGTCACGTGTCAGCGAGGAGGACGCGCACGTCCGTCGCTACTTGTTTGCGCTGGAGCACAGGTTCTCCAATACCTGGCATGTTCTCCAGGGATCTCATTGGAGCCATGATCCTGCGATGGTTCCTTCTCTTTGGATGTCCACCGCCCGCGCCGATACCCGTCGTTCGCTAGGGTTTTAGTTGTATTAGTGATGTTATATGTATGATACTATTCGGGATGTATTAGTGATAATATTCGACGATGTACGGACGCAAGAGATGATTTACTTTTGCTTATTGAATGCATGCTAATTTGAATACTTATTTATTTTATGATTTGATTTTGCTCATTGAATGCTCATGACAATATGAGTCCTATAAGATATTTTGAAACGTATATCTTTTGTTGCTCAAATAGGATATGTGCTTGCCCAAGTGGCCGGTCATGTTTGCATGTTACACCTCCGAGTGGCCTATGTTTTGCCGGAGTGTAGATTCATTTCTGTTCCGGCAAATTTCAGGCGCTCGATATGTCCTATTTTAGCAAAGGTCATGCCGGATTTTTCCGTAAATTTTTGCATTACTTGTGCCAGAATATGTAGGAAATATCGAGTGCCCCGGATTTGTGTGTTGAGTATCCTGGTAGTTGTCTTCGATCAATTTTCAATTAATGTTTCAACTATGAACATAGGAAATGACTGACGACGAAAAGGTTTTCGGTATTTGCAAATACTGCGAAGACGAGCACGGCCTGTGCGACAGAATCTTCCTAGATGGTGATAGGCGCTTCAGCATCAAGCTGGATGAGAACTTCGAAGTGGATACAGTAAGTCACAACGACAAGTATTTTTTCGTAATTAAGCATGACATCTGCTTCATTTGCTTCAACTTATAATTTAATTTTTTTACTATTCTACTAGCGTATCCCCTGCCATGCAAGAGTTTTTGTCTTGGATAAGATAGGTTTCAGTCCTATGAAAACTACTATGATGGTAAAGAGAGTTTACTTGAAGACCGAGCATGGTTGTATTTTCCACGCAAAATTATACAACGCAGACACCTTAACCTATTTTGGATGCAAAACTTAGCAAGCACTATGCAGGACTTATGCATTTGAGCCTGATATGGTTATCACCTTAGATATTTGTCCGGAAGGTTTCATTGCTAAGTATGTTACTATACGATGTTCTTCAACAGGGACTCCCGATGAATGTTGTGCCTCATTGGATGGAGACTAAAGGTCGCATGAGAATTGTTAGCTTACGGCCAAGATATCCTACAATGCACTTTAGTGCATACAAGATTTCTAATAACGAGGAATGCTTAATAGTGAAAGACTGGAGCAAAATTGTGAACGATCGCAGAGAAGTACTAGGGGGCAGCAATCAGAAACGCAGCCCATGATTAGGAGACAGGTTCATTTGCATGCTCCAACTTGATGAAGTAGGAGTGCTACACATGTTTTATGTTATTTTACCTTAGAGATAGCAGCATGAGTGATTAATTAGCTAGATAGAAATGAGTTTGAAGATGATGATGCGCTACACTATGACTATGATGATTACATAGCTAATGTTGGTGATAATGACTATGATGATTATTATTAGCTAGTGTTGGTGGTGATTAGATAGCTACCGCAGCTAGTGTTGATGGCGATTAGCTAGCTAGAATGAGTTTGAAGATGATGATGTGCTACACTATGACTATGATGGTTAAATAACTACTGTTGGTGGTAATGACTATGATGATGATTACATAGCTTGTGCTGGCGGATTAGATTCAAGTGGAGGCAACATGTGGTGCACATCGAAAGTACTACTAGTCCAAACTAGATCAAGTTTGGATTAGTAGTACACTTTTGACGTGCACCACATATTGCCTCCACTTGAACCTAATCCACATTTATTTGACACACTGTTATGGACATAATGATATAAACCTCATAATTGGTATTATACCAAAATTTATATAATGGCGTATTAATATACTGAAAATAAAAAAATGAAAAAATAATACTAGTAGCGATGGACAGGAAACACGCTGCTACTAACTAGATTAGCAGCAGCGCGTTATAGAACAAACATTGCGGCTATGAGTCTTAGCAGTAGCGCACATCGTACACGCTACTGCTAAGTAATAGCTGTAGCGCCTTATTAGTAGCGTGGTTACCCGTGCTACTACTACTAGGGTTTTCCCTATTAGTGGTACTAATTGGCAATTAGATTTAATTGCAAATTCATGATTGAGAAATGAAGAAGTACTACAATAATCTAGTAAAGTTATAGATCATTTTCCATTGATATGTATAACCACAGTAGGTGCTGGCACTGGTAGCTGCTGGCCCATAGCAAATGCCGAAATAAACATACTCCCTCCTTCCATCTATATAGGGCCTAATGCGTTTTTTGAGGCTAACTTTGACCAAACATTAGAGCAATAATATATGACATGCAACTTACACAAAGCACACCGTTGAATTCGTGTGTGAAAGGAGCTTTCAATGATATAATTTTCACATTGTGCATGTCATGTACTATTAATCTTGTCAATAGTCAAATGCGGTCTTAAAAAATGAATTAGGCCCTATATAGATGGAAGGAGGGAGTAGCATGTTCTTCCTCTGCAACAACTTCAGTTTGTTGTGGATTTGTTTCCTCATTGTCCTGAAGTATATGCTCATCATTCTCCTGTTGCATAAGATGTACACCGGGAACTAACTTGCATTTGTGTCCATGCATCCATTTATCTTCACACCTCCAACATTCTCCCACTTTTCTAATTTTCGGATTATTGGTATTACTCACTTCAGCATGTCTGATTGGTAGTTGTGGTGCAGTGGTATATGGTATAGATGTAGATTGTTTCACTGAATTCCCAGCTGGAAATTTTTGATAGAAATTTGCATAAGGAACACCTTGTTTTTTAGGTACAGAAGTGATAGGTGGATAGCAAGGTTCAATGTCTTTGGCCAACCAGTATGCATCTGTCAGAGTTTGAGGTCTCAATGGCCTGATTTGAAACTTGATGCCCTCTCTGAGCCCATTGACATAACATCTGACAAACCACAACTCACTGAGCTCAAGATTTTCTTCATGCACATCTGCCATCAGATATTCAAAGAGCTTTGTGTATTCAGACACAGAAGTATTTAACTGTTTAACTGAATTGAATTTTTCAGTTAAATCATAAGACCCTTGCTCTGAGAATCTTTTGATGAGCTCAGCACAAAACTGTTTCCAAGTTAATTGTATCTTGAGCAAACCTAATCTCCTCAACCAAACATCAGCCTCTGGTGCTGCAGACATTTGAAAATACTTGTTACACTGCCTAATCCATCCTACTGGATCCTCTCCTTGAAGGCATATCCTATTTGGCGCTTACGCACCGGTTCACCAACGAGCACCTGCAGGCGTTTCTTATTAGGCCGACCCATTCCGTTGCTTTTTTTTCCTATTTTCTTTAAACGCAAAATGTGTGCGTCGACGGGGATTCGAACACGCGTCCCATTTAGGCACGCGCCCGTGACTGAACAATTAGCTTGTTTTTCTCTTTTTTTACTTTGTTCTACAGTTCAGTTTTTTTATTCTTTTTCCTTTTTTTCTCATCTTTCTTTGTTTTCTTTAGTGCGCGGTTTTTTATAAATTCGATGAACTTTTTTCAGAATCAATGAACTTATTTTCAGAATCAATGAACTTATTTTCAAATTCGATGAACTTCTTTTAAATTGGATGAACTTTTTTCGAAATTCGATGAAATTTTCCAAATTTGATGAACTTTTTTTCAAATTCGATGAACTTTTTTTAAAAATGATGAACTTTCTTTCAATGTGATGAACTTTTTAAAAATATTGATGAAATTGTTTTTAAATTCATGAAGTTTTTTCTCAAATCAGTGAACTTTATTCAATTTTCTTGAACTCTTTTTGTTTCACGTGAACTTTTTCAAATCTGTGAACTTTTTTCAAACTCACGAATTTTTCTTAAATTAGTGATCTTTTTTAAATTTCGTGAACAATTTTCATTATTTGTGATTTTTTTAATACGTGAGCCTTTTCTATTTTGAAAAAATTCGCAAACTTTTTATTAATATGTGAACTTTCATTTTTTGGAACCACGCAGCTCTGTCCTTAAATACTGTCGAGGCAGTACCGGCCACAAGTGCTAGGTAATTTTTACTGGTTAGCCAAGCGGGTGTAGAAAGCAAAGGCGTGAGTTCGAATTCTGGTGCTGCAACCTATTTTAGGATTTTTTGTCCACTGGCGTTACACATTCGTGGGCCGGCCTAGCAAGGCGCTGCTGCGAGCGCCAGTTGGTTAGTTGGCGCTGAAGGCGCGGAGTAGGAGCTCCCCTCCTAGAAACCTAGGGAAGTCCATCTTTGGTCCTTTAGTCAGTGATTTCATGAACTGGGCCTGCATGTCTTGTTCATAAGTCTTGAAATATCCTTGCCATAGTTGCCTGTCCTTGTTTGGCTGGTAAAACTTGTTGAAAACAGGGGCGTGACCTGCCTCCCTTGCAGTTACAGGAGTACCCACAACACTAAGATTATCAGCTCTTTGCTGATTATCATACCCAGGAGGAATAGGAGGTCGTTGAACTCTGATGGGGGGTAAATTTTGCAGATGTAATTCTTCTGCTTGTCGAGTTTTCTCCCTTTCTAGTTCCAACTGTTTCCTGAGAGCATCGTTTCTGGCCTGCTGATCTGGGATTTGTTCCTGTTGCAGAGTGGGAGAATGTACCACATGACTAGTACTAGGCTGATCTGGGCCCGATGGTGCCTGGGCATTTGGCTAAGCAATTGATTTCAGAACTGTACTTATAGTAGAGAGTTGTTTGCCCAAATCCAGTACTGCCTTCTCAATTCCCCCAACTTGGAGAGAGATCTCACCTTGTTTGGAACTGATGGACCGAACGTCTTCTTGCAACTTGGATACTTCCAATCGCATCATAGAACTGTCCTTCTAAAGAACACCAAAGTCATCTCGCAGAGAGAGAACTTCTTGAAGATCCGCCTCATCGATCGTCTTCGCGCGACCCATCTCCTTGATCTCAGGTAAGGGCGAGGAATTTTACCCTGGAACACCAGCAACCTTTCCCTCACCTCAGATCCAGCCGCCGCCACGATCCACGCCTCCAAAAGCACACGGATCAGCGCTCGGACGCGGAATTTTACCGATCGAACAGAGTATCGATCAACCGCCCCTGCTCTACCGATTTGTGCCCTAATTCTCACTGCCACATGCGCCTCCACACCGCCTCAACCCCGCTGCCGTATAACAGCACCGCCGAAAACGAAGAAGGGTGGGAAAAGGGTGGGCATCACCAATCTATGGGGAAATTTCTGTCACCCTCATACGCCTCCGCCGAGAATCGCTGGCATCTAATACCAATTTGTCAGGACCTACTAGCAATTCAGAAACATGAAAGGGGAATTTAGTGTTTGGCTATGGCGAATCGCCTCGGTCCTATATAGATATTGTATAGAGTTTTAGCCCAGCCCAGAGGCAAATGATTCACAGAACTCGTCATATCCAGCTCCGACTGTTATATAGGCGAGAAATTGACGGCTCGCGACGAGCGACAGTAGCTGTCTTCAGGCCTGACACCAAGGTTAGGGTAGCACTGGCCGCTAAGCTATTTTGGCATAAACCAAGGTCGTCGGCGGAAGAAGCGCTCCTAGCGGCGCCTTTCTTTCTCCTCTTCCAAGAAAGAAATCTTACAAGAAAGAAAGTTCCTTTCTCCTAGCGGCGAACACAGGAATTCAAGACTGGAGGAATTCAAGAATTAGCAAACACGGGATGTACTCCGCAGCAGCATTACAAACAGTACAAGCACACAAGTCTTTGTTACATAGTATTCCCTCTGTAAAGAAATGTAAGAGTGTTTACATCACTAAAGTAGTTATCTAAACGCTCTTATATTTGTTTACGGAGGGAGTACTTAGGTAGGTGCCTTGCACTAGCTAGCGTGGGTCTGCCAGGCATGGCACATTTTAATTTAGGACATCAGTACTTCATCATGACTCTGAACAAGGTTACGTCATGCGCAAAACAATCATCCGACCTTGAGACAAAAGCATGCACAGGACGATATGATAGATAACTTGATGGCAGGAAGATGATGACCCAACCATCACCGCCGCGACCTGCATGCGCAAACAAAAAACACGACCATAAGATGACTGACTGGCGCATATATAACCGGGGGCTAATCTGCAGATGCTTCGATTTGTTCAGACCTAAGGTGCATCAGATGACCATATATATGTACGTTCCCTAGCTCGAGACCATGCATGCTCACAAATTTGAACAAGAAAACCAGCATTCAAGGTGGCCTTACCTTTCTATACTACTCCTCATGCCTTCTTCAACACTTTGAGCAGCATCAATGCCGCTGTACCAAACAGCCTTCTTCCGGGTTGAGGATTCACTCCTGTACCAATCACCATCCTGGGCTGATAATTAACCGCTGTACTAAACAGCCTTCTGGATTGCCTTCTCTGTTGTTGCTTCATGTATTTGGGTATATCAGCGAGCGGTATTGTAGTAAACAGCTCACCGGGCTTGCTACTATATACCACCATGGGAAATCGGCCCATCACGCCGTGACCTGCAGCAGCAGACCCATCCTCGACGGTTTCCTTCTTCGAAGCTGTCTCACCATCCAAGCCTTGAGTAGGTTTCTTCCAAGCCATCTCGAGATCCAAGCATTCAGAAGGACGTGCCCATTTGTGGGGGATGATGATCTTGACTTTAGACCGGGCAGATAACACTGATCTCCACCATGGGAAGAAGCTTCTCCTGGCGAGTTTGAGCTCCCATCGTCTTGGTTTTCTCTTTCTTGTGGCCTGGCTCGAACATCAAAACAACATCTGAATGTTAGAAACCTCAAAACATCAAACAGTGAAACCTGCCGGCAGCACTGCCTTGGAATATTACATAATGTGATTATGGAGAATGTAATGTCACTAAACCTACACATAATTTAGTTTAATGAGTGAGATTTTATTGACTAAAGGTACAACAAACCACAAAGCATCTTTAACTAACACGTTAAGCTTCTGAATGACTATGCTGCATGAGATTTGCTAGTACATCTACATTCTAGGATTGGCTGCGTTGTGTCACCAATCCAATCGTATTTTAGCATGAGAGAGAGAAGCATTAAGACAGAATTTTATCACAGATTGGATAGCTCTTCAGTGTCAGATAATTCAGCTTGAATAATCCAAATTCTATGTAGTCATCAAAATCAAACAAATAAATCTTCGGAGATGATGTTTTCGTATATTTACCTTATTCACTACTGTCTGTAGATAATCCATTTCTAGAGCTTCCCTGTTTGTGTCACTTTCCCCTGATTTTCATCGTATCATATCCAACAAAAAATATTTAGGGTTATTTTTTCCCCTCACAGCTTAAAAGAAATGCTTCAATCAATACACACAGATACGTACCAGATTTGTTAGGTACATCCTCACTGGACAACACATCCTCATAGGGGCAGCTTCAAGAACAAGTGGAAGAAATAATTAAATAAAGATCATATCAGTTGTGTATGTAACTATGTATACAAAACATAGTCCTTGACCAAAACGTACAGGTTTCCAATTTCTGTCCATTCACTAGTAGGACAAAAACCATTATCCTTGAGAATCGACGAGACACGTTCAATGACCTCCAAATGGGGCACCTGCATGAAATACGGCACCTGCACGACCATTTTAACTTATGAGATATATGTCATGAGCACCATGAATCATGACGACTGAGATACGACAGAAAGAATTGTTTGCAGTGGTAACAGTATATTAATATAATACAAGTGGAAAGGCCACAGAAAAACTTAAGAACGCTAATAACATTGTAGAATGGATGTATTTTTTATGACATCAATACATGTACAGAACACATGTTTTGTCTTAGTTATTTGGGTTAATTAGATATACGGCATTATTTTGTTTAGTTTCCCAAATTTGCCCCAATTGTTTAGTTTTGGCTTTTAAAAGAGTGGTGTGTTCATATTGTCCACGCCATCTAACTGAAAGTAACAGCCTAGACAGGTTTCATCACATGTGAAGCTGTGAATCACTGATTGCCCAGAGTTTGTGTAAACTAGACAAGACTTCTTTTTCCGAAGAAACCAGCAGGCGCTCTGCCTCTTCATTACAAAAGGAAGTTGCTATACACACCTGCACTTAGATGGCTTGCAGACTACTCCAAAAAGGAAGGGGCCGCCTATGTTCTCTCAACATAGCCGGTCCCAAGCCCGGGTAAAGGAGAAGGGTTGTGATAGGCTTGGCGAGCCAACGTAAAAACTCAGCCACTCTTATGGAGATGAAACCCGAAAGATTTTCGTTGGGGCGTAACCCTCTCAGCGACGCGCTACATCGGAACCCGGGTATGGTGGAAAATGGGCAAGGGCCGGGCCGTCACCCCCAAGGTGGCGCGCTGTATCTTGATCCGGATACGGTGGCAAGTGAGCGAGGATCGGGTCGTCGCATCCTTAGTGGCGCGCTACATCGACGCCCGGATGTAGTGGAAAATGGGCAAGGGTCTTCGCATTTGACTCGACGAGTGCGAAGGGTAAGGAAGCTAGCCGAGCCTAGGAGGATTCGCTTAGGTAGCTGGAACGTAGGGTCTCTGACAGGGAAGCTTCGGGAGCTAGTTGATGCAGCGGTGAGGAGAGGTGTTGATATCCTTTGCGTCCAAGAAATCAAATGGAGAGGACAGAAGGCGAAGGAGGTGGAGGATACCGGCTTCAAGCTATGGTACACAGGGACGGTTGCAAACAGAAATGGCGTAGGCATCTTGATCAACAAGAGCCTCAAGTATGGAGTGGTAGACATCAAGAGACGTGGGGACCGGATTATCCTGGTCAAGCTGGTAGTTGAGGACTTGGTTCTCAATGTTATCAGCGCGTATGCCCCGCAAGTAGGCCACAATGAGAACACCAAGAGGGAGTTCTGGGAAGGCCTGGAAGACATGGTTAGGAGTGTACCGATTGGTGAGAAGCTCTTCATAGGAGGAGACCTCAATGGCCACGTGGGTACATCTAACACAGGTTTTGAAGGGGCGCACGGGGGCTTTGGCTATGGCATCAGGAATCAAGAAGGAGAAGATGTCTTAAGCTTTGCTCTAGCCTACAACATGATTGTAGCTAGCACCCTCTTTAGAAAGAGAGAATCACATCTGGTGACTTTTAGTAGTGGCCAACACTCTAGCCAGATTGATTTCATCCTCTCGAGAAGAGAAGATAGGCGTGCGTGCCTAGACTGTAAGGTGATACCTGGAGAGAGTGTTGTACCCCAGCATAAGCTGGTGGTTGCTGACTTCCGCTTTCGGATTCGTGTCCAGCGGGATAAGCGTGCCAAAGTCGCTAGAACGAAGTGGTGGAAGCTCAAGGGGGAGGTAGCTCTAGCGTTCAAGGAGAGGGTCATTAAGGAGGGCCCTTGGGAGGAAGGAGGAGATGCGAACAATGTGTGGACGAAGATGGCGACTTGCATTCGTAAGGTGGCCTCGGAGGAGCTTGGAGTGTCCAGGGGAAGGAGAAGCGAAGATAAGGATACCTGGTGGTGGAATGATGATGTCCAGAAGGCGATTAAAGAGAAGAAAGATTGCTTCAAACGCCTATACCTGGATAGGAGTGCAGACAACATAGAGAAGTACAAGATGGAGAAGAAGGCCGCAAAGCGAGCTGTTGGTGAAGCAAGGGGTCGGGCATATGAGGACCTCTACCAACGGTTAGGCACGAAGGAAGGTGAAAGGGACATCTATAAGATGGCCAAGATCCGAGAAAGGAAGACGATGGATATTGGCCAAGTCAAATGCATCAAGGACGGAGCAGGCCAACTCTTGGTGAAGGGCAAGGAGATTAAGCATAGATGGCGGGAGTACTTCGACAAGCTGTTCAATGGGGAGAATGAGAGTTCTACCATTGAACTGGACGACTCCTTTGATGAGACCAGCATGCGTTTTGTGCGGCGAATCCAGGAGTCTGAGGTCAAGGAGGCTTTAAAAAGGATGAAAGGAGGCAAGGCGATGGGCCCTGATTGTATCCCCATTGAGGTGTGGAAAGGTCTCGGGGACATAGCGATAGTATTGCTAACCAAGCTTTTCAACCTCATTTTTCGGGCAAACAAGATGCCAGAAGAATGGAGACGGAGTATATTAGTACCAATCTTCAAGAATAAGGGGGATGTTCAAAGTTGTACTAATTACCGTGGAATTAAGCTGATGAGCCATACAATAAAACTATGGGGGAGTCATTGAGCACCGCTTAAGAAGAATGACAAGCGTGACCAAAAATCAGTTTGGTTTCATGCCTGGGAGGTCGACCATGGAAGCCATTTTCTTGGTACGACAACTTATGGAGCGATATAGGGAGCAAAAGAAGGACTTGCATATGGTGTTCATTGACTTGGAGAAGGCCTATGATAAGATACCGCGGAATGTCATGTGGTGGGCCTTGGAGAAACACAAAGTCCCAGCAAAGTACATTACCCTCATCAAGGACATGTACGATAATGTTGTGACAAGTGTTCGAACAAGTGATGTCGACACTGATGACTTCCCGATTAAGATAGGACTGCATCATGGGTCAGCTTTGAGCCCTTATCTTTTTGCATTGGTGATGGATGAGGTCACAAGGGATATACAAGGAGATATCCCATGGTGTATGCTCTTTGCGGATGATGTGGTGCTAGTTGACGATAGTCAGACGGGGGTAAATAGAAAGTTAGAGTTATGGAGACAAACCTTGGAATCGAAAGGGTTTAGGCTTAGTAGAACTAAAACCGAGTACATGATGTGCGGTTTCAGTACTACTAGGTGTGAGGAGGAGGTTAGCCTTGATGGCCAGGTGGTACCTCAGAAGGACACCTTTCGGTATTTGGGTCAATGCTGCAGGAGGATGGGGGTATTGATGAAGATGTGAACCATCGAATCTAAGCCAGATGGATAAAGTGGCGCCAAGCTTTTGGCATTCTCTGTGACAAGAGAGTGCCACAAAAGTTAAAAGGCAAGTTCTACAGGACGGCGGTTCGACCCGCAATGTTGTATGGCGCTGAGTGTTGGCCGACTAAAAGGCGACATATTCAACAGTTAGGTGTGGCGGAGATGCGTATGTTGAGATGGATGTGTGGCCACACGAGGAAGGATCGAGTCCGGAATGATGATATACGAGATAGAGTTGGGGTAGCACCAATTGAAGAGAAGCTTGTCCAACATCGTCTGAGATGGTTTGGGCATATTCAGCGTAGGCCTCCAGAAGCTCCGGTGCATAGTGGACGGCTAAAGCGTGCGGAGAATGTCAAGAGAGGGCGGGGTAGACCGAATTTGACATGGGAGGAGTCCGTTAAGAGAGACCTGAAGGATTGGAGTATCACCAAAGAGCTAGCTATGGACAGGGGTGCGTGGAAGCTTGCTATCCATGTGCCAGAGCCATGAGTTGGTTGCGAGATCTTATGGGTTTCACCTCTAGCCTACCCCAACTTGTTTGGGACTAAAGGCTTTGTTGTTGTTGTTGTTGTCTTTTTTTGGACAATGAGCTTTGTAAGCTGTTGTCTGTCCTTGGCAACTTTATTTTTGTAACAAATCTCCTACTCCTATTTGTTTCAATTTTTAGTATATATTGAGTTCACTCCTCCCCTGTTGTTCTTATTCCAACAGAAATTGAACAAAAGCCTATGAAATAGCAAGGTGAGCATACAATTATTTATTTGATCACTATATGTGCCAAGCATCTACAAATTACTACCTCCGTCCTGGTTTATAAGTCCCCTTTGTATTTTGTGCCAAATTTTAACAAGAGATTTAACTATTTTTTATGACATGCATTAACATTTTGTTAGTAAAATTTAAGGTCAAACTCTGGCAGTTGGCACACAATACGAAGGGGACTAATAAACCAGGACGGAGGTAGTATATCAGGAGCAATGACACTAGCAGATGTTCTCTACTCATGCACCATGAACAATAACATTTAGCACAATGCAAGATACTCCCTCCGTTCGAAAATACTTGTCATCAAAATGGATAAAAAGAGATTTATCTAGAAAACTAGAACTAAAATACGTCTAGATACATCCCTTTTTGTCTATTTTTTAATGACAAGTATTTCTGGATAGAGGGAGTAACAATTAGCTCCTATGGAAAACGTGACGCTGATTTTCGTAACTTCAGTGCGATGCTAACAGTAGGTTTCAATGTATTACTAGCATATTAACAGAAGGTAGTGGAATACTCTTTCACTGGTATAGCGTGCATGTCAACTACAAGGCACCCATGGAGACTTCCATCAATCTCAAAATCTGCCACCTCAGTGTCTCGGATGTACTCAAAAGGGTAGGGTGTGCATGCATGCATTCATAGGAGTGAGTGTGTGTCTGCGTCTGTACTGTGTTCCTAAAAAACATATAACAAACCAAATACACCCCTGACAGCCAAAGCTGCACAACTGCCTAGGCACCCCAAATACACCGATAAACAAAACTGTAAGAGGAAGCGCCTATGCAGCGCTAGGCGAACACCAGCTGCATCAACCACACTTAACGCTAATTTGGACCACGATTCTCAAAACGAGAAGTTTTCGTGGAGGGACTCAAAATGAACTTCATATTTTCAAAGTCATTTTACAAACTGTATTTACTGCCAATGACCCCAAACAAATCTTACATTCTTGACTGAGCCTATAATAAGTAGATACATTACAAATTTTGTTCAGTGTTTCTAGAAAAATAATATTGATCAGATAATGCAGGAATTACCAAAGAGCCAATGCTTATACATCACCAACATATACAATTTTTTGTAAAACAGAGAAAATCGAGGAATTATAACTGCAAGCACCAACAGAATGATACCTCTAGATGCTTCTGAATGTATGAATCAAGACCTTCACCAGCTTTGGAAATTACATGAACGAGCATCAATGCCATATTATTAAGCTTTATCCTTGCCTCCACTTGCTGACCCTTCTCAGACTGCAAAGCAATATTGTTGTTCCAAATACGGTCACAGATAATAGCAAGCCCATCTGGCTTACTATCTCCATTTCTCTTGCGAGAAGTTCCCATGCGTATCTGCTCTTGAGCTGCCATGAGCAAAACGGCTGTCTCGGCAAGCTTTCCCTCTTTTATGTAATTCCACAGCTCATCCAATAGATTATCTGTGTATTTTGCAATCAGCCGAGTCGTATCCAAGAAGATCTTCTGCAAAAATCACCAGCACAGACCAAAAACTGAGTCTTTTAGAATTTATTTATAGGTAAGACTGTAGTGCTGATTAACTTAAAACTATGTTCTCAACAACAATCTTAATAAAACCACAACCTTATTTTCTTCGTTAAGAACAAAATAGAGTTTGTTTTCTCTCAACAAAGAGTCAAAGGCTAAAAAATGTCACTACAGCACAGAAAACAATTCCGACTATGAAAAATGGAGATTTAGGGATTTAAGGTTCCTTTAGTATTATTGCTACGTCAGTTACTTATAAGTATGTGACTTTGCTATGCTGGAGTAGTAAATTGTTAAGGGGTGGATGTGAGACAAACCATTTCAGGTAGGCACAGAAGATGGATGAGCTTGAAGATAAAGTTGGCATCTGCCTCACTGTAATCCCGATGCTCGTGGTTAGGAAACAGACTGTCTTCCAGATACTTATGCATACACGTGTTCTCGACTGCAACATGGAGTGGGAGAAGGCCCTCGATGACCTCAGCACCGGCTGTGCGTAGATTGGCGGACGCGCTGTGGCGGACGAGCAACTGAATCATGTCAACCGAAAAAAATTCAGCAGCTCGGGGGAGGGGATAGTACCCATACTGGTTCATGCAGTTGGGACCGGCTCGGCACCCATCAAGCTCAGGTGCCTGGCCCTCCAAGACAATTTTGACACATTTCACCGCATTTTGTGAAATCATATGGTTCAAAGCCTCTGGGGTGATGATCGAACCCCATCGCATGCCTTGCCCATTCCTCTCCATATAGCTGAGAAAGCGCCGGACGCTATCCTTATCCAGGATGGGTGCCAAATGGTGCACTTTATCATGGAAGAGATGATTCACCTCCTAATCAGGATCAAAAGAGGTGAAAGGAAATCAGTTATCCGATTAGCAAAGCAAAATGAAATAAGCAGTGCACTATAGGACAACAAAACAAAAATGTTGCATAAGTAGCGCACACAAAAAATACTGCAGGGGAAAAAGTAAATAACCAAATGATTTTTTTTTTCAAATGCAGAGAACCTTAGGGATGCGTTCTGGGAAGATTATACTGGATGCTCTGAGGGCACCAAGTGCAGCTTCTTTCTCACGTGACCACTGCAAAGAGAGGGAGAGGGCGTCAAGAGCTATACTAGGGAAAGCAAACATGATAAGATAGAAATGCCATAAAGTTAAAAAAGAAAGTTGGTTAATTATTGCACCTTAGCTACTAAACGGATAGAGTCACTTAAGCTATATTCAACAGCAGGAGGGCATGGAGGAGGATACGGAGGATTCCATGGATCGTATTCATCCATGCTTGATCCATCAGTACTGGTAGTATCTTCATGACATGTGGTTTTCACTGCCTCCTCCTTGTGTGTTTTATCCATTGCTGCCGAACTGGTCTGGAATTCCAGATCCACTGTTTGTTTGTGTAACGCCCTCGATGCGGCTATAGCTCCCACGTGTCGAGGCACGACTTAGAGACATAATCGCATTGAAAGCAATGTCGCAAGTTAGGCAATCATCACAACATCCCATGTAATATATGATAAAAGGGGGAGATACATAGTTGGCTTACACTCGCCACGTCACATCAGAGTACATAAATAACATCCATCATACAAACACTCATGGCCCGACTACGGCGCCAAAATAGAAGAAAACCCAACATGCGACAAGGCCCTGAATCGAACCCCAACTAGGCACCACTACTGATCATCGGGAAAGGAAACATAATAACGCTGAGAGTCCTCGTCGAACTCCCATTTGAGCTCGTACTCGTCACCTGGAGCGTAATCACCTGGACCTGCATCTGGAGTTGTAATATCTGTGAGCCACAGGGACTCAGCAATCTCGCACCCTCGCGATCAAGACTATTTAAGCTTATAGGAATGGATAAGGCAAATATATGTGGAGCTGCAGCAAGCGACTAGCATGTATGGTGGCTAACTTATCCGCAAAAGAGAGCGAGAAGAGGAGGCAAAGCACGAGCGAGAATCTAGAGGAACAACCTGCGCAAGCATTACTCCAACACCGTGTCCACTTCCCGGACTCCGCCGAGAAGAGGCCATCACGGCAACACACTCAGTTGATTCATTTTAATTAATTAAGGTTTAAGTTATCTACAACCGGACATTAACAAATTCTCATCTGCCCATAACCGCGGGCACGGCTTTCGAAAGTTCAATCCCTGCAGGGGAGTCCCAACTTAGCCCATGACAAGCTCTCACGGTCAACGAAGGAATAGACCTCCACCCGAGACACACCGATCAGACTCGGTAACCCGGTACAACAAGACAATTCGACAGGTTAAAACAAGACCAGCAACACCGCCCGAATGTGCCGACAAATCCCGATAGGAGCTGCACATATCTCTTTCTCAGGGCACACTCAGATTGTCCTAGGTACGGGTAGGCCAGCCCAGAGTTGCCCCTGGTGGCCACCGGTAGCTGACAGGTGGACCAACACTCAGAGGAGCACTGGCCCGGGGGGGTAAAATAAGATGACCCTTGAGTCTGCAGAACCCAAGGGAAAGAAAAGGCTAGGTGGCAAATGGTAAGACCAATGTTGGGCATTGTTGCACATATCTCTTTCACAGGGCACACTCAGATTGTCCTAGGTACGGGTAGGCCAGCCCAGAGTTGCCCCTGGTGGCCACCGGTAGCTGACAGGTGGACCAACACTCAGAGGAGCACTGGCCCGGGGGGGTAAAATAAGATGACCCTTGAGTCTGCAGAACCCAAGGGAAAGAAAAGGCTAGGTGGCAAATGGTAAGACCAATGTTGGGCATTGTTGCACATATCTCTTTCACAGGGCACACTCAGATTGTCCTAGGTACGGGTAGGCCAGCCCAGAGTTGCCCCTGGTGGCCACCGGTAGCTGACAGGTGGACCAACACTCAGAGGAGCACTGGCCCGGGGGGGTAAAATAAGATGACCCTTGAGTCTGCAGAACCCAAGGGAAAGAAAAGGCTAGGTGGCAAATGGTAAGACCAATATTGGGCATTGCTGGAAAAGCTTTAATCAAGGCGAACTATCAAGGGGTTCCCATTATAACCCAACCGCGTAAGGAACGCAAAATCCGGGAACATAACACCGATATGACGGAAACTAGGGCGGCAAGAGTGGAACAAAACACTAGGCGAGAGGCCGAGCCTTCCACCCTTTACCAAGTATATAGATGCATTAAGATAACATAGCAATATAATGATATCCCAACAAGTAAATAAATGTCCCAACAAGGAACGGCTCCAATCTTCACCTGCAACTAGCAACGCTATAAGAGGGGCTGAGCAAAGCGGTAACATAGCCAATCAACGGTTTGCTAGGACAAGGTGGGTTAGAGGTTTGACATGGCAATTGGGAGGCTGACAAGCAAAATATAGGCATCGTAGCATTGGCATAGCAAGAGCGAGCAAACTAGCATAGCAAAGATAGTAGTGATTTCGAGGGTATGATCATCTTGCCTGCACAGTTGTCAGAGTTGACTGGATCCTCAAAGCAAACTCAACGGGCTCCTCGGTAGCGAACTCGTCTCCCGGCTCTACCCAAAAGACAAAAACAAGCAACAAGGATACAATCAACCACGTGCAAGACCAAGCAATGATGAAATGATGATATGCTATGCGGGATGCGATGCGGGATGCAAAATGCAAGATATGACAGGAAATGCATGAACCTGGCCTCAACTTGGAATTCCAAGGGTGCCACTGGATAGAGGGGATGAAATCGCTTGAAAACGATATAAAGATCATTGGAATCGGAGTTACGGTTTGGAAATGGCAAGCGTTTTAAGATATATGACACCGGTCAGCGATTTACAGCAAGTAGGCATCTAAATGCAATGCAACGAACATGCTACAGCCACCAAACATGACAACAAAATACATGGCAGGGATGCACACAAGATGCTTAACAAAAGACTAGCACTGAGCCACGGCCAATTCATCCATTATGAGGTTCAAACAAGCATGGCAAAAACGCAAATGCAAAACAGATTCCAGACTTAGTGAAATTAACACTTGTCTGAAATTTCAGATCACGATGCCCTTTTCGGAGCAGCAAAACAACATGATACATGACCTGATTAAGACAAGTAAGAACATGGCATGGAGCTACTCAACAAGCTTAACAAAAGACCCAAAGTTACCTGGGGCCAAAAGGGTTCACAAAATATATTAACGGGCACACGAACATAGCTAAAACACAATCAGTTTTCAGACTTAGTGAAAACTGAGACATGCTGAAATATAACTCACGAAGGCATGTAAACGAGCTCGATGCACTCACCACGGTGCAAGTCATGGCAAGGCAGGCATACATCCATAAAGAAGGCACAAAATTCTAGCTAGACATGGCAAGAACAATGGCATAGCATGCACGGATCAACTACAACAACGCCGGCAAAATCGCAAACGAGTTGACGATCTGCCTAGATTCACCACGAAGCAAAAGTAGAGCTCGATTGACTCAAGCTATGGTGCACCATAATTGCAAACAAAGATATGGATGGATAGAGCATAACATGATTAACAAAACTCCTTTACTGATCATCCTCAAAAGAGGCACGGATCACTAGGAAACAAGCTGAACATATGGCATCATGAACTAAAATATCCCAGACTTAGTGAAAACAACTAAGTCTCTGAAAACAGATTTCTCGGGTGCCTCTCTTTGCAAGCTTGCACAAGTCACCACACACATCCTAAAAATTCATGGGTTGTACCTCTGGAAATAAGACAAAATGTATAACAAAACATATGAAGGACTCACAGGCATAGCATGCACACAATAATCATGGCAAAAATGACAAAAGTCTAAGATGAACTAGCAGATCTGACAGTTAACTCACGAAGCCTCCTTCTAACAGAATTTTGAGCATCAAGATGAACTCAAATGAAAATGATGCAATGGAATGAAATGATGTACTCGTCGAGAAAAACATTTTGATATATTATATGTCCAAATCAGAGCTACGGATGCAAAGTTACGAGGCCTCGAACAGGAGCATATGAAGTGAAAAAAAATCCTCGGACTTGGCAAAAAAACAACCTCTCAGAGTAGATCTAGGGTTTCGCACGGAAACCGAGGCACGGCGGCACTGTAGCAGGTACTGTTCACCGAAGTTCACCGGAATCACCTAGGTCGCCGGAGTTCGTGCCGGAGATGGAGGGAGAGGCCGGGGCCGGTGAGGGGGCGACCGGATCCGGCCGGTCGCCGGAGATGGAGCGGCGGCCGCGGGCGGGGCGAGGCGCGGCCGGCCGGCGCGCGGCTGGCGGCGATGGCGGCGTGGAGGCGCGGGCGGCGGCGCCGGCTGCCGGAGTTGGTGAAGAGGCGGGCGGCGGCAAGCGGCTTGAGGCGGAGGCGGCGAGCGGCCCGCTCGAGCGGCGCAGGGGCCGGGCGCGGGCTCCCGCGGGCCGGCGGCGGCGGCGGCTGGTTGGCGCCACGTGGCGATACCCGGTTGGGCGCGGGCGGCGGCGGACGCTGTCCAGCCGGGGGCGGACACGTCCGTCGGTGCGGGGATTGTTTTTTTTTAAACTAGTGTTTCGAGGGGGAGGAGAGATCCGAAAATGGAGGGGGCTATATATAGGCATAGAGGGAGCTAGGAGACTCCAAATGAGGTGTGGTTTTCGGCCACACGATCGTGATCGAACGCTCTAGGACATGGAGCAGAGTTTGGTGGGTTTTGGGCCAAATTTGAGGGGTGTTGGGCTACAACACACACGAGGCCTTTTCGGTCCCTCGGTTAACCGTTGGAGTATCAAACGAAGTCCAATTGATACGAAACTTGACAGGCGGTCTACCAGTAGTAAACCAAGGCCGCATGACATGTCTCGGTCCAATCCAGAAATGTTTAGTCCCCACACACGAAAGAAAGATAGAATTGACCACCGGAGGAGAACAAAGCGCCGGAATGCAAAACGGACAACGGGGAAAAAGCTCGGATGCATGAGACGAACACGTATGCAAATGCAATGCACATGATGACATGATATGAGATGCATGAAAACGAAAAACAACACACGGAGACAAAGACCCGAACCCGAGAAATAAATATAACTTAACGCCGGAAACGGCAAGAGTTGGAGTACAAATTGGGAAAGTTACATCTGGGGCGTTACAACACTCCACCACTACGAAAAGATCTCGTCCCGAGATCTAGGACTGAAAGAACTCCGGGTACTCAGAACGAAGATGATCCTCGCGTTCCCAGGTAGCTTCACGGTCGGAATGGTGAGACCACTTGACTTTGAGGAATTTGATTGACTTGTTGCGAGTCTTGCGTTCAGTCTCTTCAAGAATAGCAACTGGGTGCTCACGATAAGAGAGATCTTCTTGGAGCTCAATGTCCTCGAAGTTGACGGTGCGGTCAGGAGTCTTGAAGCACTTTCGAAGCTGAGAGACATGGAACACGTCATGAACATTTGCAAAGTTTGAAGGAAGCTCAAGTTGATAGGCGAGGTCGCCTCTCTTGCTGACAATCTTGAAAGGTCCCACGTATCTGGGGGCAAGTTTCCCTTTGATACCGAAGCGACGAGTACCTTTCATAGGAGAGACACGGAGGTAAACATGATCTCCGATCTCGAAAGCCAAATCACGGTGCTTACTATCATAGTAGCTCTTCTGGCGGGATTGGGCTGCTTTGAGGTTATCACGAATGACTTTGCACATTTCTTCTGCTTCTGTGATTAAGTCATTACCCAGCAGCTGACGTTCACCGGTTTCAGACCAGTTGAGAGGGGTACGGCACTTCCTGCCATACAGAATTTCAAATGGGGCCTTGCCCGAACTTGCTTGAAAACTGTTGTTGTATGAGAATTCAGCATAAGGAAGGCAATCCTCCCACTTCATGCCGAAGGAGATCACACAAGCCCTGAGCATATCTTCAAGAATCTGGTTGACACGCTCGACTTGACCGCTTGTTTGAGGATGGAAAGCAGTGCTGAAGCGGATGTTAGTGCCCATAGCCTTCTGAAAAGAATCCCAAAACTTGGAGGTAAAGATGCTGCCACGGTCTGAAGAGATCACTTGAGGAATACCGTGCAGAGAGACAATGCGAGAGGTATAGAGTTCCGCCAATTGAGCTGCAGTGATCGACTCTTTGATAGGCAGAAAGTGAGCCACTTTGGTGAGCTTGTCGATGACAACAAATATAGCATCATTGCCACGCTTGGACTTTGGAAACCCAGTCACGAAGTCCATTTCAATGTGGTCAAACTTCCATTCCGGAATGGCAAGAGGTTGGAGGAGACCTGCTGGCCTTTGGTGTTCTGCCTTCACTCTTCTGCAGACATCACATTCATTCACGAATTGAGCGATCTCGCGCTTCATTCGAGTCCACCAATAAGCTTGCTTGAGGTCCTGATACATCTTCGTGCTTCCAGGATGGATGGAGAGGAGAGAATTGTGAGCCTCGTTCATGATCACTTTACGAAGTTCACCTTTGGGCACAACAATACGATCCTCGAAGAAGAGAGTGTCCTTGTCATCAAGGCGGTAGCACTTGTACTTGGACTGACTCTTGGCAATCCCAATCTTCACCTTTTTCACCATAGCATCAAGAAGATGGGCTTGGCGAATCTGGTCTTCTAAGGTAGGAGAGACTTGAAAGTTGGCGAGGAAACCTTGAGGAACAACTTGCAGATTAAGTTTGCGGAAAGCTTCACAAAGCTCGGGTTGATAAGGCTTGAGAATCAGACTGTTGCAGTAGGCCTTCCTGCTCAAAGCGTCAGCAATCACATTGGCCTTGCCTGGAGTATACTCAATACTCGGATTATACTCTTGAATCATTTCGACCCATCGAGTTTGCCTTAGGTTAAGATTAGGCTGAGTGAAGATGTACTTGAGACTCTTGTGATCAGTGAAAATGTCCACTTTTCTTCCCAATAGAAGATGTCTCCAAGTCAACAAAGCATGCACAACTGCCGCCAACTCGAGATCATGAGTGGGGTAGTTCTTCTCATTAGGCTTCAACTGGCGAGATGTATAAGCAACAACTTTCTTCTCTTGCATCAATACAACGCCAAGACCTTGGAGAGAGGCATCACAAAAGACCTCGTACGGCTTGGATTCATCAGGCGGAGTCAGAACTGGAGCAGTGATCAACTTCTCTTTCAAAGTGTTGAAAGCAATATCACACTCCGGAGACCAAACGTACTTGACGTGCTTCTGGAGAAGATTAGAGAGAGGCTTCGCAATCTTGGAAAAGTTTTCAACGAATCTTCGGCAATAGCTTGCGAGACCGAGAAAACTGCGGAGTTGCTTCACGTTCTGAGGAGGTTCCCAATTCACAATTGCGGGTACCTTCTCGGGATTCACGGAAATGCCCTTGGCAGAGATGATATGACCAAGATAAAGAACCTCATCGAGCCAAAATTCACACTTGGAGAACTTGGCATAGAACTGATGTCCCCAGAGCTTATCGAGAACCAAGCGCAAGTGCTTGGCATGATCTTCCTTGTTCTTCGAGAAAACCAGAATGTCGTCGAGATAGACCAAAACGAAGTCATTGATGTAGGCATTGAAGATGAAGTTCATCATGCGAGAGAACGTCGGAGGAGCGTTGGCGAGGCCAAAAGACATGACAGTGTATTCATATGAACCAAAGCTTGTTCTGAATGCTGTCTTGGGAATATCTTCTTCACGAATGCGAATCTGGTGATAACCCATACGGAGATCAAGCTTGGAGAATACTTGGGCACCTTTGAGTTGTTCGAACAGCTCATTGATGTTGGGAAGTGGGTATTTGTTCTTGATGGTCTTCTTGTTCACTGGACGGTAATCAACACAAAGTCTGTCCGTTCCATCCTTCTTCTTCACAAAAAGAACACCACAACCCCACGGAGAAGTACTAGGCCGGATGAGACCCATTCTTTCTTGCTCATCGAGTTGCTTTTTCAGCTCCTTCAACTCTTAAGGTCCGAGCTTGTAAGGACGTTGCACACAGGTTCCGTGCCAGGCTCAAGTTCAATAACGAATTCAACTGGCCGGTGCGGAGGCATTCCTGGGAGCTCTTCTGGAAAGACGTCTTAATATTCGCAAACGACAGGAATTTGAGAGATGGCATCCAGTTCACCCTTCTCATTGAGAGAAAACAGACGGATGGTATTATCCCGAGCGGCAAAGACAATTACATCCTCAGACGAATGAGTCAATTGAATCTGCCTGGCAGCACAATCAAGCTGAGCCTTGTGCTTAGAAAGCCAATCCATTCCGAGAATAAGATCAATATCCGAGTCACCAAGAACCGTTGGAGAAGATAGAAACTTGTAGTCACTCAAAGTGATAGAAACATCCGGAACGATGGAGTTAGCCTGCATGCGCTTACCAGGAGAGACAACTGCTAAAGGACTAGGCAAAACTTGTGAAACCAATTCATGCCTATTTGTAAATGGTCTTGAGATGAAGCAATGCGATGCACAAGTGTCAAAAAGAACTTTTGCAGGAATATCATTAACAGGAAGGTTACCCATGATCACATCTGACGAGTCCTCTGCCTGAGCTGCATTCATCAAATTGACCTTGGCATGCTTGGGGTTATGCTTGACCACAGCTGTACTTGCCGAACTGACAGGAGGAGGAGGAGGAAGACGCCTCTGGTTGAAACACTTGTTGGCATAGTGACCCTTCTGTTGGCACTTGTTGCACGTGACCTCTGAAAGCGGACGGTGATACGGAGCACTCGACCTTGGAGCTTGAGACGAAGTCTTGTTCTGAAAACCAGGGTTGGGTGGGTGGGAAGAACCACTGCCACCTTTGCTCTTCTGCTGATACGGCTGACGGAACGGAGGAGGAAGCCAAAACTTCTGCTGCTTGGCCACTTGAGTAGAGGAAGAAGGAGTAACATCTCTGACTCGCTTCCTGGAAGCATCACACCTCAACTGAGCAGCCTCTTGCTTCAGTGTCATGTTGTAGAACTCATCGTATCTCAAGGGCTCGAAGAGGACAAGAGCGAGCTGAATATCTTCTCTGAGACCACCCCTGAACTGATATATCATGCTCTTCTCATCAGGCACGTCCTGCTTGGCAAAGCGGGCAAGCTTCTGGAACAATTTGTTGTAGTCATAGACAGACAAAGAGCCTTGCTTCAGATTGCGGAATTCCTCACGCTTGCTTTCAACCACACTCTGCGGAATATGATGAGCTCGGAAATCTCGACGGAAATCATCCCAAGTGATAACACGTCCACCTCTGGAATCCTTGTACTGCTGGAACCATTCTGCAGCTTGATCTTTGAGTTGGAAGGAAGCGAACTTCACAAAGTCCTCAGGCCTGACGTTGCTGCACTCAAAATGCTTACACAGATCCACAAGCCAATCGTCAGCATCGGTTGCCTCAACACAATTGCTGAAAGTCTTTGGCCCGTTAGCAAGGAACTGGTTGAGTGTAGCAAAGTGACTCTGATTGCTGCCTTGATTCCCTTGACTGCCTTGATTGCGCTCTTGGAGAATTTGCATGATCAGCTGAGTGTTTGCATTGGTTGCGGCCATCACAGCTTGCCATGCCTCTGGAGGAGGTGGAGGCGGTGGCGGATCTTGATTCTGGTTCTGACTGGTGCTCTTAGCGGGAGCCATCCTGAAGAGGTTGACCACCGTTAGCACATAGACAGATAAATGAAACTGAAACCAACGGAATGAAAATTGCAACATAAAGTCTTCACATCCGAACAAAATAAACGAATGCATTCCTCTTCAAATGGTCACATATCCATAAATTGAGAAGCCACGTAGAATTAAGGTAGAGAAATAAATCAACAAGGTACGGATCAAGAACGAATAATCGGTAAGAAATCCCAATCTCAAACCAATATCCATGGAAGAAGAACTAGAGCTACTAGAATTCCCACCTATGAAACTCCCGAACTTTTCCGGTTATGCAATCAGGTGTTGGGGATACAGGGGAAGCATAATATCTCACCCAAACTAGCAAATCCTACATCCAGCTGTATCCATCCTTCAACACATAACCAAGAAAACTTCAGAAACCATCTACCTCAACCTTCGAAAAGCATCCGTTATACAAGTTATGGCGATACTCCCGAACTCCCGCCCCAGTACTGGGTGGCGTCGAGGTTATCTCACCAACGAACTGCATAAAAGAGATTTTCGATGTCGGCGAACATATCTCAAGTATTCCAGAATTGCAACAATAAAATTATGATGACAACACCTCAGAGCTCAACTCCCCGGGACACTTCCACTAAACCCCTGACAGGAGGCACCAAGACAGTATTCTCATCATAAGCCATCGGAACAAATCCAAGATACTCGCGTGATCCTAAAAAAAAATTTAGTGAAATTGGAGAAGAGAAGAGTCAAAACTGGAGTTGTAGTATCTGGAGTTGTAGTATCTGTGAGCCACAGGGACTCAGCAATCTCGCACCCTCGCGATCAAGACTATTTAAGCTTATAGGAATGGATAAGGCAAATATATGTGGAGCTGCAGCAAGCGACTAGCATGTATGGTGGCTAACTTATCCGCAAAAGAGAGCGAGAAGAGGAGGCAAAGCACGAGCGAGAATCTAGAGGAACAACCTGCGCAAGCATTACTCCAACACCGTGTCCACTTCCCGGACTCCGCCGAGAAGAGGCCATCACGGCAACACACTCAGTTGATTCATTTTAATTAATTAAGGTTTAAGTTATCTACAACCGGACATTAACAAATTCCCATCTGCCCATAACCGCGGGCACGGCTTTCGAAAGTTCAATCCCTGCAGGGGAGTCCCAACTTAGCCCATGACAAGCTCTCACGGTAACGAAGGAATAGACCTCCACCCGAGACACACCGATCAGACTCGGTAACCCGGTACAACAAGACAATTCGACAGGTTAAAACAAGACCAGCAACACCGCCCGAATGTGCCGACAAATCCCGATAGGAGCTGCACATATCTCTTTCTCAGGGCACACTCAGATTGTCCTAGGTACGGGTAGGCCAGCCCAGAGTTGCCCCTGGTGGCCACCGGTAGCTGACAGGTGGACCAACACTCAGAGGAGCACTGGCCCAGGGAGTAAAATAAGATGACCCTTGAGTCTGCAAAACCCAAGGGAAAGAAAAGGCTAGGTGGCAAATGGTAAGACCAATGTTGGGCATTGCTGGAAAAGCTTTAATCAAGACGAACTATCAAGGGGTTCCCATTATAACCCAGCCGCGTAAGGAACGCAAAATCCGGGAACATAACACCGATATGACGGAAACTAGGGCGGCAAGAGTGGAACAAAACACTAGGCGAGAGGCCGAGCCTTCCACCCTTTACCAAGTATATAGATGCATTAAGATAACATAGCAATATAATGATATCCCAACAAGTAAATAAATGTCCTAACAAGGAACGGCTCCAATCTTCACCTGCAACTAGCAACTCTATAAGAGGGGCTGAGCAAAGCGGTAACATAGCCAATCAACGGTTTGCTAGGACAAGGTGGGTTAGAGGTTTGACATGGCAATTGGGAGGCTGACAAGCACAAGGTAGGCATCGTAGCATTGGCATAGCAAGAGCGAGCAAACTAGCATAGCAAAGATAGTAGTGATTTCGAGGGTATGATCATCTTGCCTGCACAGTTGTCAGAGTTGACTGGATCCTCACAAGCAAACTCAACGGGCTCCTCAGTAGCGAACTCGTCTCCCGGCTCTACCCGAACAAGACAAACAAGCAACAAGGATACAATCAACCACGTGCAAGGATCAAGCAATACGATGCAATGAAGATATGCTATGCGGGATGCGATGCGGGATGCAAAAATGCAAGATATGACAGGAAAAGCATGAACCTGGCCTCAACATGGAAACCCAAGGGTGCCACTAGAAAGATGAGATGAAATCGCTTGAAAATGATATAAAGAACGCCGGAATCGGAGTTACGGTTTGGAAATGGCAAGCATTTTAAGATATGACACCGGTCAGCGATTTACAGCAAGTAGGCATCTAAATGCAATGCAACGAACATGCTACAGCCACCAAACATGACAACAAAATACATGGCAGGGATGCACACAAGATGCTTAACAAAAGACTAGCACTGAGCCACGGCCAATTCATCCATTATGAGATTCAAACAAGCATGGCAAAAACGCAAATGCAAAACAGATTCCAGACTTAGTGAAATTAACACTTGTCTGAAATTTCAGATCACGATGACCTCTTCGGAGCAGCAAAACAACATGATACATGACCTGATTAAGACAAGTAAGAACATGGCATGGAGCTACTCAACAAGCTTAACAAAAGACCCAAAGTTACCTGGGGCCAAAAGGGTTCACAAAATATATTAACGGGCACACGAACATAGCTAAAACACAATCAGTTTTCAGACTTAGTGAAAACTGAGACATGCTGAAATATAACTCACGAAGGCATGTAAACGAGCTCGATGCACTCACCACGGTGCAAGTCATGGCAAGGCAGGCATACATCCATAAAGAAGGCACAAAATTCTAGCTATACATGGCAAGAACAATGGCATAGCATGCACGGATCAACTACAACAACGCCGGCAAAATCGCAAACGAGTTGACGATCTGCCTAGATTCACCACGAAGCAAAAGTAGAGCTCGATTGACTCAAGCTATGGTGCACCATAATTGCAAACAAAGATATGGATGGATAGAGCATAACATGATTAACAAAACTCCTTTACTGATTATCCTCAAAAGAGGCACGGATCACTAGGAAACAAGCTGAACATATGGCATCATGAACTAAAATATCCCAGACTTAGTGAAAACAACTAAGTCTCTGAAAACAGATTTCTCGGGTGCCTCTCTTTGCAAGCTTGCACAAGTCACCAAACACATCATAAAAATGCATGGGTTGCACCTCTGGAAAGAAGACAAAATGAATAACAAAACATATGAAGGACTCACAGGCATAGCATGCACACAATAATCATGGCAAAAATGACAAAAGTCTAAGATGAACTAGCAGATCTGACAGTTAACTCACGAAGCCTCCTTCTAACAGAATTTTGGGCATCAAGATGAACTCAAATGAAAATGATGCAATGGAATGAAATGATGTACTCGTCGAGGCGAACTTTTTGATATATTATATGTCCAAATTGGAGCTACGGATGCAAAGTTACGGGGACTCGAACAGGAGCATATGAAGTGAAAAAAATCCTGGGACTTAGCCAAAAAACAACCTCTCAGAGTAGATCTAGGGTTCCGCACGGAAACCGAGGCGCGGCGGCACTGTAGCAGGTACTGTTCACCGAAGTTTGCCGGAATCACCTAGGTCGCCGGAGATGGAGGGAGAGGTCGGGGCCGGTGAGGGGGCGGCCGGATCCGGCCGGTCGCCGGAGATGGAGCGGCGGACGCGGGCGGGGCGAGGCGCGGCCGGCCGGCGCGCGGCGGGCGGCGATGGCGGCGTGGAGGCGCGGGCGGCGGCGCCGGCTGCCGGAGTCGGTGAAGAGGCGGGCGGCGGCGGCGCGGCTTGAGGCGGCGGCGGCGAGCGGCTTGAGACGGAGGCGGCGAGCGGCCCGCTCGGGCGGCGCGGGGGCCGGGCGCGGGCTCCCGCGGGCCGGCGGCGGCGGCGGCTGGTTGGCGCCACGTGGCGATGCCCGGTTTGGCGCGGGCGGCGGCGGACGCTGTCCGGCCGGGGGCGGACACGTCCGTCGATGCGGGGATTGTTTTTTTTTAAACTAGTGTTTCGAGGGGGAGGAGAGATCCGAAAATGGAGGGGGCTATATATAGGCATAGAGGGAGCTAGGAGACTCCAAATGAGGTGCGGTTTTCGGCCACGTGATCGTGATCGAACGCTCTAGGACATGGAGCAGAGTTTGGTGGGTTTTGGGCCAAATTTGAGGGGTGTTGGGCTGCAACACACACGAGGCCTTTTCGGTCCCTCGGTTAACCGTTGGAGTATCAAACGAAGTCCAATTGATACGAAACTTGACAGGCGGTCTACCGGTAGTAAATCAAGGCCGCATGACAAGTCTCGGTCCAATCCGGAAATTTTTAATCCCCACACATGAAAGAAAGATAGAATTGACCACCGGAGGAGAACGAAGCGCCGGAATGCAAAACGGACAACAGGAAAAAAGCTCGGATGCATGAGACGAACACGTATGCAAATGCAATGCACATGATGACATAATATGAGATGCATGAAAACGAAAAACAACACACGGAGACAAAGACCCGAACCCGAGAAATAAATATAACTTAACGCCGGAAACGGCAAGAGTTGGAGTACAAATTGGGAAAGTTACATCTGGGGCGTTACAGTTTGGCTGAAAAGAGTTTAACCAACCAGGAATTGCATCCCAAATCAGTTTCACACCTAGTTTGATTCAACATTTTTTAAGAGATGATGGAGCAATACGAAATTGGGATGCTAGAATTTTCAGAGAAACCTCCAAACTTCACATAAATGTCAAATGTGGCAATCTCATCAGTTAGGTTAAAAAAACATATTTCATGAAAAAGACTTACAAGTAATACAATATGGAAGTGCTGTATTGTGCACAATTTTACAGTAAGGCATTGCAAACTTGATTCATAACTGCTTCAACACTGAAATGGCTTTTGTTCCTACAAACTGCTAGTGCTAGTTGATTCAATTGAGAAATACTACTGTACTTTGTCAAATAAATTTGACATTGTAAGCATTGTTCAAGCACTGATGTCGAAGACAATGATGTGAAACCGCAGCATCGTATTTCTAAACAAAATCAACACATGTCCTGCAAATTAAATAAAAAGCTCTTTCCTGATCCGCATATAACATGAAGTTAACACGTAGGTTAGGCATATGCCAAGTGAACTAAATGTAAGCATTTGTGCGTAGCACTAGTTCTGATACTACATAAGTTGATTAAAGCCTACATGCATAGCAATTGTGGAAGTTGAACAAATTAACCAATATACAGATACAGGCATCATTTTATCACAGAAACAAGTGTGAAGCTTAAATAAAGCTACTCCCTCTGTCCCAAAATATATGGAGGGAGTATTTATTTTCACGGGACACCAATTATTGGTGATACTTATCAGTTAGGAACCACTAGTAGTATATTTCCATTCAAGCACCATGAACGAAATGAACTTGTGAGAAGAAAACCCTTGAGGGTTCGTTCCAGCAACAATCCGATAAAAGGAACTGCAGTAAATGAAATTCGGAATAGCCACCGTGGGCTGCAAACCAGATCTGTATGCAACGACGACGAAAGCTACAGATCCCAACTTGAAAGCAGCCCCCGAGAAGGGCTGTCGGAAACAAACAAAACTGAAAAAAAAGAAACTGTTTTTTTTCATACAAAAATGCAACCGAGCACAAGCGCGAGAAAACGGAATGCAAAGATTTTAGCTTTCGTGCGTAGAACCGCGGAATCAGGGGCGGATCTAGACGGCGTCCAGAAACCCTGAAGCAGGGCCGGCGGGGTCGCCGGATGAAAAGAACCCCGTACCCGATGAAACCCCGATGGCCAGCAGAGCTTGCGGACGGGGTGGATGCGGGAGGGGCGCGATGAGGGAGAAGGTGAACGGCGACGGCGGCGGCGACACGCGAGCGAGCGAGAAGGGGCGGGGTGGGGATTCCGGCGTCGGCGGTGACAGAGGAGAGGAGGTGGAGACTCGGGTGAGGGAGAGGAGAGGAAAGGGGGGTCTAGTCCATTATTATGTTGGGCTCGGACGGACGGGGTCACGGGTGGAGTGGAGACCGATGGCCGGTGGGTATGGGCACGCACGGAAGGGAAAGGCAGCAGTCTTCTTTCTAAAATGCTAACCAGTAAATGTTTACCTCGTATGAGAAAGTGGTAAACGATATTATAATTCCGCCAACCACGTGTCCACAGCCCTCCCGCTTTCCCCAGTTCCTTCCACAGCTCCATGCGCCTTCCCATTTCAAAAAACAAAAAAGAAAAAGCAGATGGGACGGCCGGCTCGCATGGTGGGCAGCGGCAGCTCCCCCGCTGCTGCAGAAGAGCGAGCCGGCAATACAATCGGTGCTGGGGCGGTTGGGCATCCAACCGTCGCCCTCAGCCATCGATATTGGCCCAGTTTTCGGCCCACTTTCGGCGATTAAAGGGCCCATATTCGGCGTGGTTCGTCGTGGCTCGGCGTTCAATTATAAACATAAAAAAATTTATCACATAGTTCATCACAGAAAATCAAATAATTCAACTAAATAGTGCAACAACAAATAGTTCAATACAAATTATATAGTTCAACAAATAAAACCTCATATTTCATCACACGTCGCGCACGGCGTCGCCCTTGAGCCTCCATAGGTGCTCCACCAGATCCTGCTGCAGTTGATGATGCACCTGTCGGTCTTGGATCTCCTAACGCATACTGAGGTAGGCAGTCCAGGTTGCCGGTAGCTGGTGATCAACTTCGGCTAGAGGACCATGCATGTAGTATGGTTCAGTGTCAAACACTGGCTCTTCTTGCTCGCTCTCGATGATCATATTGTGTAAGATGACACAGCAAGTCATGATCTCCCACATTTGATCTTTCGACCAGGTCTGAGCAGGGTACCGGACAACAGCAAATCGAGCAAATGCCCGCTCAACATCCTTCCGGCAAGCCTCCTGCACCTTGGCAAAGTGGGACTTCTTGCCTCCTGGCACAGCGTTTGAGATAGTCTTCACAAATGTAGACCATCTCGGATAGATGCCATTAGCTAGGTAGTACCCCTTGTTGTAGTGCCGCCCATTGACCTCGAAATTCACCGGAGGAGAATGACCTTCAACAAGCTTGGCAAAGACAGGGGAGCACTGCAACACGTTGATGCCATTGTGAGTTCCTGGCATACCAAAGAAGGAGTGCCAAATTCAAAGGTCATGTGTGGCCACCGTCTCAAGTACCACACTGCAACCGCCTTTGGCGCCTTTATACATCCCCTGCCAAGCAAATGGGCAGTTCTTCCATTTCCAATGCATGCAGTCGATGCTTCCAAGCATCCCAGGAAATCCTCTTGCTGCATTCTATGCTAGGATCCGAGTAGTGTCTTCCGCATTGGGTGTTCTCAAGTATTGCGGTCCAAACACTGCCACCACTGCCCGACAAAACTTGTAGAAACACTCAATGGCGGTGGACTCGGCCATGCACCCATAGTCGTCGAGAGAATCACAAGGAGCTCCGTATGCAAGCATCCTCATCGCTGTCGTGCACTTCTGGATCGAGGTGAATCCAAGTTTGCCGATGCAATCCATCTTGCACTTGAAGTAGCTGTCGAACTCCCGGATGGAATTCACAATCATGAGGAAGAGCTTTCGGCTCATCCGATACGGCGCCAAAATGTTTTGTCGCCGTGAAGTGGAGCATGGGCGAAGTAGTCGGAGTAGAGCATGCAGTAGCCTTCGAGATGATGCCGGTTCTTTGCTTTCATCCGCCCCGGCACCGAGCCACCTCGCCGCGGCTTTTCATTGCTCTCCAACAGCTGGGCGAGGGCGGCGAGCACCATGAGATGCTCTTCTTCCTGGACGTTGGCCTCGGCTTCCTCCTCCAGCAACGCGGCGAGTGCTTCCTCGTCGTCCGAGTCCATCGCCGAGGCAGGCAAATCGCCGAACACGTTGCGCCCGGTGGGCGTGTACCCGCCGCTAAACTGCCCCTCCGCGGCCGGAAACGGTGGCAAAAATGCCCAGCTGCTGGTGGAGGGGCTGCCTCGGCGAACCTCTGCTCTTTTTCCGGTGACAATTGGCTATCTAGCGGAGAAGGGCGGCGGGCAGCACCGGGATACAGCTAGTGGCGGTCGAGGGCGCAGGGGGTGGGAGGTGAGTCGGGGAAGAAAAACTTGACTTTTCACCTGACGATGTGGGCCAGCCATGCTTTTCCCTTGCGTCGGAGCCCCCGATCGCCCCCTAGTGCGCCAGGTTCGGCCTGCGATCGCGGGGCCCAAAAACAGGCCGAACCGGTGATTTTCGGCGTCCTGGGGGCGCGACTGGGGCGTTTTTTCGGTGTTGGCGCCGAAAAAGTGGCCTGGGGGGCCTGTTGGGGGCGCGGCTGGAGATGCTCTATACTCTTGCTAAAAGCAACTCTCGCACATGCCTCGGAATCTCGTTCCGCAAAATCAGTTTATAGCAATACTGCAAGACATTTCTACGATATGTCATTTCTTCCCACAAAACAGATTCCCTAAAAAACCATGTTAGATATGGAACCCACTAGTCAGTAGTTGAATTTATAACCGAGTCCCTGCAAAATAGCGTAAAGCCCCTCCGTCCCTTCACGGCTAGGGCAAGCTCTCCCCTCAAACTTCACCGGCGAGCCCATGGATTCGCCTCCCCTCTGCCTGCTGCTTCGGCGGCCTATGGCGGGAAGGGGAATTCTGGTGCCTTCAGTCTGGTTAGCAGTTTAGGGTAGGGTTTTTTAGTCCTCGCAAGTGCGGCGCTCGGGTGGATGGCGACGCTTCTTCTTCGAGTTTGTTTTCCGTCTTCGATCCTCCTCGAGTTCGTCCACCTGGACATACTCGATGGAGCTCCGGCGTAGATTCCTGACGTCTTCTTAGGCCATGCGGAGGAGGCGCTGCACGGCCGACCGACGTCTACAGGATGGCATATGTCGTCCCATGTCATGTGCCCACTGTGTGACCAGGTGGCGGAAACTGCGGACCATCTCGCCTTGGGATGCGTCTATGCTAGGGCGGTGTGGCATTCGACACTTGCTCATTGCGGGTTAGGCCATCTCGTTTCGGCACCTAACGACTCGCTCATCGAATGGTGGCCGGGTAGTCATGATCTAATTCCTCGTGCGCAGTGTAAGGGTTTCGACTCTGTGGCCATCCTCATCGTGTGGATGCTGTGGAAGGAGCGCAACAACCGTGTCTTCCAACGCTCAACGGTCGTAGCTCGGGAGCTTTGTCGGCGTATCGAAGAGGAAGCCAGGTCGTGGAAGATCTCTGGAGCAAAAGGGTTGGATCATATTTGGAGATAGTTTCCTCTCCTTTGTAGGGCGTTGTCTTTCTTAGTGCGACATTCTTCTTGCCTGCCAGGCACAGTTGCATCATCCCCTGTAAACGCGGCCTGCCGCTGGACACTCTGTACTATTTTTCCTTCCTCTAATACATTGACACGCAAGCCTTTTGCATGTCCGCAAAAAAAATTCAGTTGTTTCAGATCTATTCAAGTGTTCAACGATGACGATTGTGGCTCCAGGGCGCCGGTCCTTAGGGGCACATGCACGAAGACTTCTCAGCTGCCATCGACAAGGTCAATGATAACAGCTACCTCTTGAGCACTGCGTTGGGTTTCCCTTGAAGTGGAAAGGGTGATGCAGCAAAGTAGCGTAAGTATTTCCCTCAGTTTTTGAGAACCAAGATATCAATTCAGTAGGAGACTACACGCAAGTTGCCTCGTACCTACACAAACAAATAAGAATCTTGCAACCAACACGATGAAGGGGTTGTTAGTCCCTTCACGGCCACTTGTAAAAGTGAGATCTGGTAGAGATAATAAGATAAATATTTTTGGTATTTTTATGATATAGATTGAAAGTAAAGATTGCAAAATAAACGGCGACAAAAATTGGCTAGTTGACAGGAAAATAATATGATGGAAGATAGACCCGGGGGCCATAGGTTTTACTAGTGGCTTCTCTCAAGATAGCATAAGTATTACGATGGGTGAACAAATTACTGTCGAGCAATTGATAGAAAACTGCATAATTATGAGAATATCTAGGCATGATCATGTATATAGGCATCACGTCCGCGACAAGTAGACCGAAACAATTCTGCATCTACTACTATTACTCCACACATCGACTGCTATCCAACATGCATCTAGAGTATTAAGTTCATAAGAACGGAGTAACGCATTAGGCAAGATGACATGATGTAGAGGGATAAACTCAAGCAATATGATATAAACCCCATCTTTTTATCCTCGATGGCAACAATACAATACGTGCCTTGCTGCCCCTGCTGTCACTGGGAAAGGACACCGCAAGATTGAACCCAAAGCTAAGCACTTCTCCCATTGCAAGAAAGATCAATCTAGTAGGCCAAACCAAACTGACAATTCGAAGAGACTTGCAAAGATAACAAATCATACATAAAAAAATTCAGAGGAGATTCAAATATTGTTCATAGATAATCTTGATCATAAACCCACAATTCATCGAATCTCGACAAACACGAGGGACTTGTGTGTAGTCTCCTACTGGATTGATACCACTAGTAGAAAACAGGGCTTTGGTCCAGGCCGGGTCAGCCCATTAGTCCCGGTTCAGTCCAGAACCGGGACCAATGGGGGCATTGGTCCCGGTTCGTGAGCCCAGGGGCCGACCGGGCCACGTGGGCCATTGGTCCCGGTTCATCTGGACCTTTTGGTCCCGGTTGGTGGGATGAACCGGGACCAATGGGCCTCGCTCCTGGCCCATAACCATTGGTCCCGGTTCGTGCCTCAAACCGGGACTAAAGGTCTTTAGTCCCGGTTTGAGGCACGAACCGGGACTAATGGGGTTGAGACCTTTAGTCCCGGTTCGTGCCACGAACCGGTACTAAAGGTCCCATTTTCAAACTCTACCCCCCCCCCCCCTGTGGATCGCCTTTTCAGTTTTAAAAAAAAAGAAAATGATGGAAATGTCAAAAAAAATAAAAGAAAATAAGTTTCCCATGTGATATGTGGTCTAGTTGTTGGGAAATTTGCAAATGTGAATTTTGACTTTATTTGCAAAATCTCTCTGAAATTTGTAAAAATGGGCATAACTTTTGCATACTAACTCGGATGAAAAAGTTTTTTATATGAAAAATCATCTACTCGAAAAGTTACATCCGCCGTTAAACATTTTCAAAATCCTCAAAAACCTAATAGAAAAAAAATTTACGGGGCTTCTAAGATCTAGAGTGAAAAAAATCGAAAAAAATTCAAACAGTGGGCAAACTATGGTCAAACAATGGTCAAACTAATTATTCTAGAATATTAGTGTTACTAAATAATTATTTCAGTTATTTCAATTTTGGTCAAATCTAGTCAAACTGTGGTCAAACAATGGTCAAACTAATTATTCAAGAAATATTAGTGTTACTAAATAATTATTGTTTTTTAAAACAATAGTTTCAAAATAAAACTATGAAATGTGTCACTTCATGCTCAAGCAAAATTCCTGAAGGTTAATAGGATTGACATCTTAGTATTGTCAGGAAAACAACAAGTGCAGACTTGGAGCGAGGGAGAATAGAACCCGGAAGTTAAGCGTGCTCAGGCTGGGGGAGTGGGAGGATGGGTGACCGTTCGGGAAGTTAGATGATTTGGAATGATGAGGGGTGATTAGAGGATAAATTAAGAAGTGATGAGGGGTGGTGATTACAGACTACAGGTTAAAAAAATTCAGAAATTTGAAAATAAAAAAATTAAAAAAAATTCAAAAAAAAATCAAAAAAAATCATAAAATTTCCTTTAGTCCCGTCCCGGTTGGTGTTACCAACCGGGACTAAAGGTGGACCTCCACGTGGCCGCGCCCTTTAGTCCCGGTTCTGGATTGAACCGGGACTAAAGGGAGAGGCATTAGTACCGACCCTTTAGTCTCGGTTCCAGAACCGGGACTAAAGGCCCTTATGAACCGGGACTGAAGGCCCTTTTTCTACTAGTGTACATTGGTTCTCAAAAACTGAGGGAAATACTTACGCTACTTTGCTGCATCACCCTTTCCTCTTCAAGGAAAAACCAACGCATGCTCAAGAGGTAGCAACCCTCTTCTTCAAATTAGGTCTGGCAGATGCGGGATGAACTCCTACCACAAGATCGCATACGAGCAATTCAAGAGGAATTGGCGGGATTCTTTCTTGACCACGTCATCAACAAAGCCGGAGAATACCATGTGGAATTTGACATTAGATGTTAGGGATTGTAAGAGATCTTATATTGTATATATGTAGCTAGTAGCGTCGGATAGATATACGAAAACTTGTTGTTCGACAATAATTATGAGAGGATGGCAACAAGCTAGAATCATGAATCTCTGAGAGAACGGATAAGATATGGAGGAAAAACTCTTCTTCGGTCTTCAAATGTTGAGAATGACGACGAGAAACACCACCGAGAATTGTTGAGATACTCCCGAATGAAAATTAGAAAGGTTGAGCCAACGATGGAAAGAATTCGAAATATCTTGGAGAAAAACATATGACTGATGACAATTCATTCTTACGTCAAACTTGGAA
The DNA here is from genome assembly GCF_003073215.2 of Triticum urartu. Taxonomy (NCBI): domain Eukaryota; kingdom Viridiplantae; phylum Streptophyta; class Magnoliopsida; order Poales; family Poaceae; genus Triticum; species Triticum urartu. The sequence goes on from NC_053022.1 coordinate 28,451,599, forward strand.
AAGAATTTGATAATATCTCCGGGAAAATTAGAAGAGTCAGGTAAGATCCTGGGAAAAGACCTGTGGGTTAGGGCCCACTCAAAAGAAACACCGTTGAACGATTTAAAAGAGAGAATGCACCGGTAAGATTAAATGACTAGAATGAAATAACAACCTTGACAGAGCTTGAACGAAAGCAGAGTGTAAGCACGAATCTTCGGGATATCTTGAGCATTCCGGAACAATTGAATAGTGAGAAGTGAATTATTATGAGGTGCACCGGCATGAGAAGGTATTTGCAACGAGGAAAGGATATAATTGGCAAAGCTTGAATTGAATTCATTGGATAAAAGGGAACGAAGAATGATGAACTAGAAGCTCCGTTAGCATCTTCCTGAGAATCACCGGATAAGAACATTGACGGAAAAGAATGGAGAGACTTCATATGAATAAAAGGATACTTGATTAAGAAATCCGGGTCCTCGAAGAAAAAGGGGTGGGTCGGCGGGAAAAACAAAGGCATCTTGGGACAGATAAAATGAGCACCGTTGATAAGAACCGATAATTAATCTTGCGGATGTTGAAAAAATCGGAACCACTTGAAGAGAGACACACCGGTTGAAAAGGATTGATATGACAAACTCGATGATCGAGAAGGATTAGTATTCACATAGGAATATGAGAACACCATTTGGGAAAGGTATGGAATCAACACTTGACATTGAAGCAACTCGAATACCACAACACAAAACAAAGTATTGGCTTGCAGAATAAGCCGGAACAAACATATGATAGAGATTTCGTCCGAAGTTTTCGTGGTGGGGCCTACACGGGCTCGATCGTACAGCACCATCATGTACAAGGCAGTGCACATGACATACGAAGCGTCCCCGAGTCAGCATAGCCAAGGACTCTTTAAGACACAACGAGACCACTTTAAACCGACCGTGAATAGGCGGACCACTAGACTTCGAACCCCAATTTCATATCATACATCTGTCGGAAAGATATCCTAAGAGCTACTTGAATTCCCACTTATAAACTCCCAAAATTTTCCGGTTATGCAATCAGGTGTTGGGGATACAGGGGAAGCATAATATCTCACCCAAAACTAGCAAAACCTACATCCAGCTGTATCCATCCTTCAACACATAACCAAGAAACCTTCGGAAATCGTCTACCTCAACCTTCGAAAAGCATCCGTTATACAAGTTATGGCGATACTCCCGAACTCCCGCCCCAGTACTGGGTGGCGTGGAGGTTATCTCACCAACGAACTGCATAAAAGAGATTTTCGATGTCGGTGTACTAAACTCAGGTATTCCAGAACTGCAACGATAAAATTATGACGACAAAACCTCAGAGCTCAACTCCCCGGGACACTTCCACAAAACCCCTGACAGGAGGCACCAAGACAATGTTCTCGTCACAAAACCATCGGAACGATTCCAAGATACCCGCGTGATCCTAAAAAAAATTAGTGAAATTTGAGAAGAGAAGAGTCAAAACTCTACGTCAGGATGCCTTACCAGAGCGATGAGGAGACTGGGAAGTAAAAAGAATTCCTAAACTCTCCGATATATAATTCCTAAATGACTCAAAACATTTTTCTAGACACAACTCGGCCGCTAAAAACGATCAATCAGAGGGGGCTCCTAAGGTCAGGGAAGGCTCTGATTACCAACTTGTAACGCCCTCGATGCGGCTATATCTCCCACGTGTCGAAGCACGACTTAGAGGCATAACCGCATTGAAAGCAATGTCGCAAGTGAGGTAATCTTCACACAACCCATGTAATACATAAGGGAAAAGATACATAGTTGGCTTACAATCGCCACTTCACACAATTACATGAATAAAGCATTACATCAACCAGTTACAATCAAGGCCCGACTACGGAGCCAAAATAAAAGAAGACTACCGCAAATGCGACACGGTCCCGATCACCCCAACTGGGCACCACTACTGATCAACTAGAACGAAACAACATAAAGGACAAGATCTTCATAGAGCTCCTCCTTGAGCTTGGTTGCGTCATCTGCATGGACTCATCGGCACCTGCAAGCTGGTTTTGGAAGTATCTGTGAGCCACGGGGACTCAGCAATCTCGCACCCTCGCGATCAAGACTATTTAAGCTTATGGGTAACGTAAAGGTATGAGGTGGAGCTGCAGCAAGCGACTAGCATATATGGTGGCTAACCTATTCGCAAAAAGAGAGCGAGAAGAGAAAGCAAAAGCATGGTCGAACAACTATGATCAAGAAGTGATCCTAGAACAACCTACGTCAAACATAACTCCAACAACCGTGTTCACTTCCGGGACTCCGCCGGAAAGAGACCATCACGGTTACACACGCGGTTGATGCATTTTAATTAAGGTCAACTTCAGGTTTTCTACAACCGGACGTTAACAAATTCCCATCTGCCCATAACCGCGGGCACGGCTTTCGAAAGTTCAAATCCCTGCAGGGGTGTCCCAACTTAGCCCATCACAAGCTCTCACGGTCAACGAAGGAATAGACCTCCTCCCGAGACATTCCGATCAGACTCGGTATCCCGGTTCTACAAGACATCATCGACAATGGTAAAACAAGTCCAGCAAAGCCGCCCGATGCGCCGACATCCTGATGGGAGCTGCACATATCTCGTTCTCAGGGCAACACCGGATGAGACATCCTACGAGTAAAACCAGCCCTCAAGTTTCCCCGAGGTGGCCCCGCAGTCTACTCAGTTCGGACCAACACTTAGACAAGCACTGGCCCGGGGGGGGTTAAAATAAGATGACCCTTGGGCTGGCCTAACCCAAGGGGAAAAGGCTAGGTGGCGAATGGTAAAACCAAGGTTGGGCCTTGCTGGAGGAGTTTTATTCAAAGCGAACTGTCAAGGGGTTCCCATTATACCCAACCGCGTAAGGAACGCAAAATCCGGGAACATAACACCGATATGACGGAAACTAGGGCGGCAAGAGTGGAACAAAACACCAGGCATAAGGCCGAGCCTTCCACCCTTTACCAAGTATATAGATGCATTAATTAAATAAGATATATTGTGATATCCCAACAAGTAACATGTTCCAACAAGGAACAACATCTCCATGTTCCAACAAGGAACAAACTTCAATCTTCACCTGCAACTAACAACGCTATAAGAGGGGCTGAGCAAAGCGGTAACATAGCCAAACAACGGTTTGCTAGGACAAGGTGGGTTAGAGGCTTGGTTCAACAATATGGGAGGCATGATAAGCAAGTGGTAGGTATCGCAGCATAGGCATAGCAAAAGAGCGAGCAACTAGCAAGCAAAGATAGAAGTGATTTCGAGGGTATGGTCATCTTGCCTGAAATCCCGCAAGGAAGAAGAACGAGTCCATGAAGAAGACAAACGGACGTAGACGAACGGGTCCTCACAATAACGACGTTACCGGAACCAACCCGAAGAAGCAACACCGGAAAAGAAACACACAACATAGTAAACAACCAACACATGAGCATGGTATGATATGCGGGATGCGGTATGCGATGCATATGCATGATTTGACAAGGAATGCATGAACCTGGCCTCAACTTGGAAAACCAAGTGTGCCACTGAAAAGATGAGATGAAATCGCTTGAAAACGATATAAAGATCACCGGAATCGGAGTTATGGTTTGGAAATGGCAAGCGGTTCAAATATGACACCGGTCTGCGATTTACAGCAAGTAGCCATCTAAATGCAACAAGATGAACATGCTACAGCACTCAAATATGACAACAAAATACATGACAGGGATCCAATCAAGATGCTTAACAAAAGTCTAGCACTGAGCTACGTCCAATTCATCCATTAACAGGTTTAAACAAGCATGGCAAAAATGCATATGGTAAACAGATCTCAGACTTAGTGAAATTAACACTTGTCTGGAATTTCAGATCAGGTAGCCCTCTTCGGAGCAACAAAACTATATGCTACAGGGCCTGAACATGAAAAGGTAAAGCATGGCATGGAGCTACTCAAAGAGCTTAACAAAAGTCCCTTAGTGACCTTGAGCCAAAAGGGATCACAAAATACATTTGCAAGTATGTGAACATAGCAAAAACATAATCAGTTTTCAGACTTAGTGAAAACTGGAGCATGCTGAAACATAACTCAAGTAGGCATGTTTACGAGCTCGATGCACTCACTACGGAGCAAGTCATGAAAAGCTAAGCATACATCTATCAAGAACACACAAAATTCAAGCTAGACATGTCCGGCGGCGCGAGGAAGGGGAAGGCTAGGGTTCGTCCGTGAAATGATCCGAAATTTCGGGGAGGGGTGCTCTTTTATAGGTAGAGGGAGCTAGGAGAGTCCAAATGAGGTGCGGTTTTCGGCCACGCGATCGTGATCGAACGATCGAGATGATGGAGCAGGTTTAGGTGGGTTTTGGGCCACTTTGGAAGGGTGTTGGGCTACAACACACACGAGGCCTTTTCGGTCCCTCGGTTAACCGTTGGAGCGTCAAACGAAGTCCAAATGGTACGAAACTTGACAGGCGGTCTACCGGTAGTAAACCAAGGCCGCTTGGCAAGTCTCGGCCCAATCCGGAAATGTTTAACCCCCACACACGAGAGAAAGGTAGAAAAGACCACCGGAGGAGAACGAAGCGCTGGATTGTAAAACGGACAACGGGGAAAATGCTCGGATGCATGAGACGAACATGTATGCAAATGAAATGCACATGATGACATGATATGCAATGCATGACACGCAAGCAATGACAACGCAACAACAGCGAATAACTGGAGGACACCTAGCACATCAGTCTCGGGGCGTTACAACAATAGCTCCAATTCATCAATCATATGTAGGCATGTATTCCATATATAGTTATACGTGCTTGCTGTAAGAACTTGCATGATATCTTTTGTCCTACCCTCTCATGGCAGCAGGGTCCTAATGGAAACTATGTTGGAAATATGCCTTAGAGGCAATAATATTTGTATTATTATATTTCCATATTCATAGTTAAGAGTTTATATTTTATGTTATAATTGCTATGATCCTGGAATATGTGATACAATGGAAAACCCATATGCACGTGTGGAATGATAAACAGTAAATAAAAGGTTCCTAGTCTCGCCTCTAAGACTAGCTCAAGTGTTGTTGGTGATCACGTTTTCTGGATTTTAGGATATCGTTAAGTGTAACGATAGTCCTAAAACAACATTGAGGTTACTAACATTAAAAGAACGATCATATTGAATTGACCCAAAACTTGTCTGTTATACTTTGTGATTATATCATCTGAAATCATCTGTTATAACACAGAGTCTTAGCATGTGTTTTAGTTCCTCAGACCATGAGAGTGTCTCTGTCGCTTCCTACCAGACAGTGGGCTTTGGGGTTGCTCAAACATCATCTGTAACAAGGTGATCATAACAACAACTTTCAGGTTCACTAGAAAGTTTGACCGGATAACTCGAGAGTGGGATTTGCTCCTCCGACGATGAAGAGATATTCTTATGTCAAGGCCCTCTTGGTGTGACAACATCCATCATCGTCTGGCCAGACACAGGTGACTACGTCATGAGGATGCCGAGAAAGACGAACAAAATCGGTAATGGGAGCAACGGTATAATGAGCATGGTGATGACTCAGGAGGATACCGATGCACACCTGGTTTTGTAAAATATCGTAAAGTAAAAGGAACATCACATGATAATCAAAGGTTCACTCGAATATCATTCGTGTAATTATAGGGACCGATATGGATGTCCACGGATACGCTATCGGTCATTGAACGAAGTTGTTTTTGTTCATATATATTTTAAATATTTAAAGTATAAACAAAACTACAAAATAAAACAAAAAACGAAACCAGTAAACGTAAAGAAAAACAGGATGTAGCCTCGCTCGCGTGCAGGCCGGTCCCATCTGGGCTCCTCCCGACGCGGGGCTGCTGCTCGCTTAAAGCAAGAAATAGGGAGTGCTCCTTCAGCGCTTTATGCGCCCAAAATGCCAACTGGCGCCCACGCTGGAGCCAACGGGCCATGGCCCATAATTCGCTCGCCTGCTAGTAGGCCGGTGCGATTCTTTCGCTCGATCTCCAGCTGGTTCGTGGCACACCCCTCCTCCGCGATGCCAGCCCATGTTTCATTTTTTTCTTTTGTAAAATTATGCAAAAAACAACGTCCTGAGAAGGATTCGATCCTGCGACGCGGGGTTACAGCGCACGACTTGCTAGCCACCCACGCAAGTTGAGTTATGTGATTAAGTTGAGCTTCTTCCCTCTTTTATTCTTTCTGTCTTTCTTTCTTTCTTTTCCTTTTTTGTTTTTTCGTTTTTCTTTTCATTTCTTCCTTTTTTCTTTTTATTCATTCTTTTTCTTTTTTAGTCTTCTTTCTTCCTTTTTTTTTTCTAATTCGATATAAAAAGTTCACCGGATTTATGAACATTTTTTCAAATTTGATGAACTTTTTTTTCAAAATTGGTGAACTTTTTCTCAAATTCAATGAACTTTTTTCTAATTCGATGACATTTTATCAAAACCGGTGAACTATTTTCAAATTCGATGAACTTTTTTTCAAATTTGGGTGAACTCTTTTTTGAAGTCGATGAACTTTTTCCAAATTCAATGAACTTTTTTTCAAGTTTGATAAACTTTTTCTCAGATTTGTGAACCTTTTTCAAAACCAATGAACTTGTTTTGAAAGTCGGTGAACTTTTTGTCCAAATTAGATGAATTGTTTTATTAAAAATTGGTGAACTCTTTTAATTTAGATGAACTTTTTTTAAAATTCATGAACTTTTAAAAATTTGCGATTTTTTGCAAAAATATTTGACCTTTTTGTCGGATTCCAAGAACCTTTTTTTAGTTCGTGATTTTTGAAAAAAATCACGTTTTTTGTGAACCTTTTCTGAAAAGTCAACGGTCAATGTTGAACTTATCAGCGGTCAACAACGACCGGTTAATTCGAAACTGAGTAAAACGATCGAACCAGAAAAAAAAGAAGCGAAGCAACACCTTTTGTTTTTTGAACGAGCGATCACAAGGGAACGAACCAGTGCTCGCACTCTTTATCTTGGGCAGGCCCATGACTGCAGGTACGTGAGCGCTCATTCTCCTAACCGGCGCAGAAGGCGCCGGTTAGGAGCTCCCCTGGTTTGTTCCCTCAAAAGAAAAAAAAAACTGGCTGGTTTCGTTCAGGTCGCTCCCTCCCTAGTCGCTAGTTTTTTTTTGTGAGATTCCCTAGTCGCTAGTTTGACCATGACATGATATTGACCCATCAATTTTCTTAAAAAAGTCAAGAATTTTAAAAAAAGTTCATAGATATTGGAAAAAGGTTGATGAGTTTAGAAAAAGTTCATCTACTTTGAAAAAAGTTCATCCCTTCTGGAAAAATTTCATCAACATTCAAAAACAGTTCACAAATTTGAAAAAAAGTTCATCGGATTCGAAAAAAGTTCATCGAAGTTGAATTTTTTTGCCAAATTTGAAAAAAGTTCATCAAATTTTGGAAAAAGTTCATCGATTTGAATAAAAAGTTTACCAATCTCGAAAAAAGTTCATTGAATTTGAAAAAAGTTAATCGAATTTGAAAAATAGTTCATCGAATTTGAAAAAGGTTCATCAAATTTGAAAAAAGTTCAATGCATTTGATAAGTTCATTGATGTTAAGAAACATTTCAAAAAAATTTAAAAAAGTTCATCAAACCCAGGAAGAAGAAAAGCAAAAAAGAAAAAGAAAAAAAGAAAAAACGAAAAAGGAAAACAGAAAAATAAAAAAAAACAGAAGAAAAAAACGAAGTAAAAGGCGTAGAAAGATGAAAGTAGCACATTGATTTTGGGGTGGCCGGTTGGTTATGCAGCTTACCTTTTTTTTTGAAGTTAAAGCAAAGCTTTATAACTTAACGGTGTACGGGTAAATCACCCGCAACACAAACAGCCATTTGGGCTGGTACATTGGACACCCACTCGACAGCCGAGTTTGCAGGGTACATACGACCAAGGCTTGCTAGCTCATGAGCCGCGGAGTTAGCACTATGCCGACACCATTTTATTACAAACTAGCAAAAGGGCCCATGCGTTGCAATGGATACAAAATTATTTATGACTCAAAAAACGTTTTGTAAGTATAAAAACAATAAGCTACCTCGGGCAGCGGCATGCCAAGTGGCGTATGGGAGGATCGATGTTTTTTTTCCTACTTATTGATGGTATGGTGAGCAATTTCCTTTAACTTCAGGGACTGTTTCAATCACTGTTGAGAAAAAGCATCCCTCCCTTTAATAGAAGAATGTTATTGGAAAGAATTACCTGACGTATCCATTTACGTGGAGAGCTGTGGTACCAAGGATTCGGTTACTGGGCCGAAGATTGTCTGAATAGATCATTATGTACCAATACACAATAATCATCATTAACTCCAATATCTTTTAATTCATTGAATCTCTCTTTACTTCAGATTTCTTATACTTGGTTTATATCTTTCCACTTCCAACAGTACCAGAATATAATCCTAGCCCATGCAATTTTGAAAACCAGAAGAAATATCACAATTTTGAGGATATAGACATATATATAGTGAGTAGTGACCATAATTTACCATGCTACATAAAAGCTAAATATAAGCCTGGAACTGAGCATATCGATCATGGTGCAACTTCTGCACTGTGGCCTTTATCCTACTAGTAGAACGCCCGTGCGTTGCTACGGGCTTTTAATTTATTTATTTTGGATTACACCTAGTTAAATGGCCATGCGTTGCTACAGGCAACAAAACCTCTTACCGAAACTAAAGCTTGGCATGAGATACTTGTCACAGTATGTTTTGTGTGTACATGTACAATTCATACATATATCTATGCATCATTGGCGTATTCACCTTTTTGACCTCATTTCCAGTGAGCATCCCATCATCGTTCTTGTCGCGCCTGCTAATGTCACACTCTCAAAGGATTTTTTTTCAGTAGGTTCAATTGATTTAATCCAAAACAGAGATGCGAACATAACTTAGCCCAACAATGTGGAGTCAAAGACTTTTCCACAAAAAAAGCAACAAGTAAGATCTGGCCAATTGTCTCCATCAAAAACTCCTTGAGCTGATACTTGTTATTGCCTTCCTCCGGCATTATGTTCCTCTTCCTCGACATGTACCGAGTTCTCCATGCCTTGGATTAAAAGACATGTCCATTAGTCCACATGCCATGAGTCGTTTAGTCTATCAATGAAAGTATTGCTTCTTTTGGTCTAACAAGGTATGGGCATTAATTATTAAGATCCAGATTAGCAGCTAGGAATAAGGGTGCTCATAATGCACTTGATTTTGGGCCGGCACCTTGCCAACTCTTTGGCAAATAAGAACATATCATGGTATATGCAAAGACAGTCGCAAGGAATATGTGTCCTTTATATGGGAATAAAAAGGTATTCTGCATTGTCCAGTAGTCTCGTCCTTCAATTTTTTTTGAACATCAGTACAAACACAAGCGCTCATATACACGCGCACACACTTACCCTATGAACGCACACACGCACACCCTACCCCTATGAGCACCTCCGAAAGACTGAGCCGGCATATCATTTTGAAATTTACGAAGTCCGTAGGCACCTCGTCGTCGACGGGAACGTCTCCTCCCACTGAATGCGCATAACCGGAAATCTTGAAATAAATCCAGGAATAAATGCGAGCACCAGGATTTGAACCCTGATGGGCTGGAGATACCACAGTACCTCTAACCATCCATCCACAGGTTGGTTCGTAGTCTCATCCTTGAATTGTTTTGCTATAATTACTCAAGTTTTGTGCTCCTGAGGTAACATAGAACCGGCAAATCCAAAAGGAAGTGTGTGTGTCATGTCTCATGTGTGTGTTTCTGGGTGGATGTCTGTCTGCGATAAACTTTACATTAAGACAAAAAATAGCTTTGAATATCACTATAATTATATATAACAGTGGTAGTCTCGTCCACTGTCCACTTCTCCAATGTTCAGATTCAAGTTCCATAATTTGTATAGATATCTTGCCATCTGGGAAAATTTGCTCATCTACCCACCCTTACTACTTGTGACAGATTATATGATCAGATAACCCTGTTATGTTAAAAAATGGATACTTCACGGTCTAGACTAATTAGAAATTGAAATGTACTGAATGTGTGATCTATTGCAGGTTTAATGAGATTATGATGTTGTTGCAAGGCACACAAAATGAATAGTTGCTTGTTGTATACAACAAAAGTGGCACCATATAAAACCATATGGGTGTTGATCATCATGCTGGGCCATACAAAAGAAGTTTACTTACTCGATGAAATATCACATGTCCAAATTGCCCTGGTTCCCTAGATGTATAAACTGTCACCCTACAAACAAACATGACCTATCAGAGTAGACCACAAGATGCAATAATAACAAGATTGAACACGCAAGCACAACGGGAGAAAAAAACAATGGCGAAACCATATGAAGGTCATTATGCAGTTGGCTTAAGTTACACCATTAAGCAAATAACTACCCACACCAGTAGAAGCTCCAAAACCTATAGAACCATATCATATAATATTCCACTGAAAACAAGCATGACACACATGCTAAATGCTCGTAAACATTACTACGGAACTTTCCCCAAAATAACTTTGCTTGTCAACCATGAATCCACTTAACTTCTTGTTTTCTCAAGAATATCTCTATATTTTTAATTCTTGTAAACCGAACACAACAAAATATACCACTATGATTATCTACAAGAAATTACCTAATTTCATGCTGGAACTATAATTTAGTTCTAACATCCTCATTGCTTAAATCTGAAAACAGATTTCAGTCATTACTAACTAAATGTTGGGCATAAACTTGTTTTGGCTGAAACTCTTACACTCTGGACGGCAATAATGCAAAAAAGAAACCATTGGTCTTTTTGTATCAACTCAAAAATATGCATGGTTCTGTACCAGTTTTAAATAGACTGATTATGTCCAGTTCAATAACAGGAAACAATTGCGAGTTCCTAGTTCGGTGTATGGACGGAGAGGTGACCCTGAAACATCAAAAACGAGTTTGGGATGAACTTGCCCCTTTTTGGGCCCAGTCTCTTCCGCTATGATACTTTCTCCTTTAATTTTTCTTCCCTGCTCTCAGTCGTCCGATGCGGCAACATAGCGGCAGAAACTACCCACCTTACCCTGATGCTGAGCAACATGCATGGACTTCTACTTTCCTCTATCTCTGCGGTGGTTGCCTCTCTCCCAATTGGCTTGGCCGCAGGCACACAACACAATAGCCCATGCACAGCCACCCGTCCTGATCGTGTGCTACTTTCTCTTCTTCCTTCCTAGCCTCTCCTTCTCCATCGGTTGCTCCCTGCCACTGCTTTCGCAAGAAATAGTAGCCCTCGAGCCACAGACGCATCTTCCTCTCTCACATTATTCCTCCTCTCTCACGGAAAAAAAATTACGTGCCCGGTTCGTATGTTCCACCCGTGAGACCCTCGTCGATTCACGACACATGTTAATTTCAATCTCAATGCCCCAGTCCCAATTACCAGCCAGCATCCTTCCTTTGTTTGACAACCGGCTATTCCTTTTCTATGAATTGGCGACAAACCGGCTTTTCCGTTCCTAATTGCACATCTAAAGGAGAGAAACAAACAAACCAGTCTAGAGCCGACGGGGGTCATGCGGCACGATGGCACGATCTCTCACCTACGGCGGCCGTGCAACGCTGACTCCGTGTCCTCGCAGGACATGTGGAGCTGCTCCGTCACGCCGTGTAGCCAGTTGTGGCGATGAACTAAATGAGCTATATTGTTCAGGCCGAGAGGCACAACGGCGTGTCATCCTTGCTAAGACACTTCACTGGTTTTAGAAGTCTTTCACTGACATAAATTATTGTGAATTTCCTTTGCCCATATTAATATATATGAATCAGTGCCAAGCAGAAAATGTAATTTTAGTCAGATAACCCACAATGGCGATATAGTTTTCAGAAAATATACATCGTACCGGCCAAATTATATTAAAAAGTGAAATGTAGAAGATTCACCTTATGCTTGGAAAGCACCTTTCCAATCATCTTTATCAGTCACCAAACACCATCATAAGTCTTGTATTTGAGTGCATTGTCAATCTTCACCAATGACTATAATGCCACATGATGCTTGATGCTTGTTCTAAAAATGCATAAATGATTTATCAGTGGAATTGATTGAACGTGCAAAAATAATAGTAATAATCATATATGAGCTTCATAATATACTTATTTATTACTACGGGGAGGTAGCACTGCAGTGTTTTTTTAAGATAAATGCACAAATTTAGGAGATTAGAGCTGATTCAGTTCAACCAAGTTGCCATTTCCCAGTGGCCAGTGCTCATCTGGACAACCTGGAAAAAAGAAGGAAAACTGTACAATAGAAGCTATAGAACATACACATGCTGCATGTAATTCACAGTAAGTGCTCAGCAATGCAATACCAAATCAGAAGAGAAATTTCTTCAAACAAGTCGTGGACAATGTGAGTAAATATACTCCATATATCTACTGAAATCCAAATGGACAGCTTGGCTGGTGAGCTTACAGATCAGTTACAAGCTTCTGATAGAAAGTAGAAATCTAGAATTCTGAGTCTTTCTTCCATTTGCCAACGCAAGCAATCTAAAAAAATTAAAAAGAAAAAAATGCAAAAAGGAAAAGGAGGGGACCTTCTGTGTGAAAATTTGAAGGCTTATTAATGGATTGTGTGCCCAGCCACAACCATCCATGCAGATGAGCCGCCCCAAAGTCTTCTAGACTCATACGATCTATGGTCATGCCATCATGATTAGAACATCGATGCATCCGAGGAAACGCCAGCCTGTGAGCCTACTAACCCTCGCCGATCCGGCTGAATCAGCATCGCGATCGTACCAAGGAGGCGCCGCTCCTTGCAGGGAGGGCCATGCCGATGCCATGGTGGGTACGGTCGCGCCTGACGCCACCGAGATGAGCAGCGGGCGGCTGCCTCAAAGAGGGGGGCGAGGGCGACAAGCTTGGAGGGAAGTGAGGGGCAAGGCATGACCATCAATATCTGTAGATGGACAACTAAGCTACAAAAATGAGTATATGAAAGGAGATTAGCAATTGTTTTCTCGCTCCACTCGTAAACATAACAAGCAATTTTTCTTCAAAGTAGGTCTTACCCTATTTTTGTAAAAGAAAGGCCAGACACCTTCATGTCTAATAAAACGTTCTATAGCAAATCAATGGAACCAATCAGGCTTCTCTTAATATGCTGATATGCATGGTACTAAATTCCAAACTGGAACTACAACTGACTTCAATATATGCAAGTTCGACAATGAAAATAGTACTAAGCTTAGCAACGGCCTTCCCAATACCTACTTTCTACCCAGATGCGCAATTGCAAGGTTCCGCTGATTAAGATGCTCGAGTTTATCTGCAATGGTAGAGCATTATCTTTCTAATTCAAATTCAAAGCTAACAATCACAACAGAATATAACTATCACTATGGCAACTGTTACGAAGATGAATCCCTCCTTTCTCAAAGTCGATACGCAAGTTATTTGTTGCCTTCCCATATTCCTCTGGTAGGCAGGGCACCTTCACTCTCAGCGTTTAGTACCGCGTTTTATAAAGTAGTATATGTGTTCAGGTACTGCAGAAAATCACAGAAATGAATGTTACCGTTCTGGTTTGGTCATTTCACTCTGCTCTCTCCCTTTTCACAGATGCCATTTATGTTATAGACCTTACTTGAAGATGCTCATAATTCGTCATTGATGCCTTATCTGCTTCCTCCGTAAACTCCCTAGTTCACATACATATTTATATTCAGTAAAAGAAAACTGAAAACACTTTGCTGCAGAGCTTCCAAATTATTACACAAGAAGCAAGCAGACGTCATCCAATCACCTATCTGAGTGTGTGTCCCTGCACAGCTCCGCCGAATCAATGACCGAGCAAACCTAGCCAATCATCAGCCAACCCACATCAAACTACACAGATTAAATAAAACGTAACCAAAGAAGAGTAACTTACAGTGTTGGAGATCTCATCCATGGTGTGAACAATCTCAGCAGAGGGCGGCAGCTACCCAATGTAGCCAACGAGCTTGTCCGACCTGCAAATTTAACCAAACAGTCATAGAAAATTTAGCAATGGATTGTTGTGGTGGGGTAGTGTTAGGGATCGAAGGGGGGTTTTTCCCCTTACCGCTGGATGACCTCGTCGAGGGACGGAAGCCCTTTGCAGTGCGCAGCACATAGAAGCCGTACAGCCGCCGACCCGGATGGGTCGAGCAGACCGTCGAGAGGCACGCGCACCTACCCGGCCACGCACCCGACGCTGGCCAGCGCCCACACGAACATGGTCTCCGGCGGTAACGACGCCATCGACACGATCAGTTCCAGCGCGCCCGCCCATGCCGCCGGGCCCCAGCACGGCCACCAACATCGCTCCTCGCCCCCCACCAGCAATGCCCCCACGAGCGGATGCATCAATCGGAGGAAGAACCAACACCTCCACTTGTGGTCTCCCCCGCTGGTGGCTGCTCTCCTTCCCGACTCCGGCTTCCAGCGGACGGCGCTCCGATGAAGAGTGCGCCGACGAGGGCGTCTTGGGGGACGGCAGGGAGGGGAGAGAGGATGTCGCTTGGGGAGTTGGGGAGAGGCAGGGAGGGGTTGTGTGATTGATGGGTTTTTTTTTCTAGGTCGAGCGGTGAAAAAGGAAAGAGGAAGAGGGCTTATTAGGATTTGAGAAAGATCAACATATTAGGAAAATTAGGATTTGGAATTGATTGTCATGAAACTAAACTTTATTGATTGGTAACGTGCTATCAGTTCCTGCCTGTTTATAACGTGTCTAGTTAGGAAACTTTGGAAAGGTTAGGAAACTTTTTATTGTGAGGGTAAAAAAAATTAACGTGAGTAGATATGGTGGTGGGATGTGAGACGAAAATAAACCGAACAAAAAAAACCAGACGAAAGTGGTGGGACTATTCAACCAACTCGTCCATTAGGAGTAGAGATTATTATTATTATTATTTTTAGAGATTAGAGATTAGAGATTAGAGATTAGAGATAGAGATTAGAGATTAGAGATTATTTGTTTCCTGAAAATCTATTATTTGTTTCCTAAAGCAAATTGCATTAATGAGAGAGATCCATTGATTTGGCTAAGGTAGGAAAGAATCTATTATTTGTTTGCTAAAGCAAATTGCATTAATGGGAGAGATCCGTTGATTTGGCTAAGGTAGGAAAGAATCTATTATTTGTTTGCTAAAGCAAATTGCATTAATGGGAGAGATCCGTTGATTTGTCTAAGGTAGGAAAGAATCTATTATTTGTTTCCTAAAGAAATTGCATTAATGAGAGAGATTTGTTGATTTGGCTAAGGTAGGCGATTTTTGCGGTTTGTGGCGGCTCAGTGTGAGGTGGGACGAGGTACCAAAAAAAACCATGGGAGGTGGGACGAAAAAAATCCTGGGAGGTGGGAGTTGTCCCTGGTTAACCTACGAAATTTCGTAGATTTTTTTAGGACGAAAAAAAACCAGTGAAGGTGAAACGAAAATTGACCGGCGGAGACTACCAACTGCTCCACTAGGAGTAGAGATCCCTGCCCACCAGAATCTAGTCATTTAGTTCATCTATATGCCATAAATAATAGAAGTTCATAACAAACCGAGGAAAACTGAGCTATGAACTAATTAAAGGAAGCTTACACGGTTTAGAAGTGAAATTTGTGTGGACACAATTTTTTCCTTGATTTTTTTTGTGTGGAATCCTTTTTTTTCTTTTTGCAGGAGACTCCTTTGTTGACCTAAAGAAGAATTAAAAATTAAAAAATTAGAATGAAATTAAACGGACTGCTTTCTTAGAAGGATTTGGGTGGAACCATTGCTAAGTTGATGAAAAACAAAATTAACTGAGAAAAAATAAATTAAGGGGTCGGTTTGTCAGGAGTTTATAGATGGAGTTGTTCAATTTTTTTCATTGATGTCCAGAAATCCAAAATAAACTACAGAAAAATTAAGGAAAAGAGACAAAGGAACTGGAGTTCTCCTGTATAATACATGAATTTGGTATAGATATAGCTATTAGCACAGTCACACACGTACCACGGTACCTGGATGCTTCCTCGTACTGCATGACTGGAGAAGGTAGAGACAGCATCGCCATCATAGATGAACGGCAAGGAGAGCAGCCGCCGCTGCTCTGGCGAGATGACGGCCGCCGTGTGGATGTCCTACGGTCTCTGCGGAATGCCGCCGAGCATATTAGCAACTTAGCACGCGCACGCACGCACATGAGCCACATGCAAAACTGCACACGGTTATGACGGACACGTACAAAAGAAACCGAGAAGCCAGTATAATCAGCGCCAAGGAAGATGACGCGGTGTCGATGGCTCGGCTACATGGGCACATCCGCATATATGCCTATAATTAGAACAAACTGTAACATTGTGCTGTCGCGTGATTGTTCTGCCCGTGGCTGGGCACATCCGCATATGCCTGCAAGCTGGGAATCGAGGCGGGGTGGTTTCGTTGTGTAGATAGCCGGCGGCGACGGCATGGCCTAGTGATCTGGGCGGTGGGCTTCCCCGATCGCGCCCCTTCGTAGACGCAGAAAGCTCCTTGTTGTCACTGGCGGCCATGGCTTGTCCTCTCCGACTTCTACCACCCGGATCTCCAACCCGAGCTCCGTCGTTCCCGGCGCGGCGCCATCGCGCTCCGTAACAAACATGCTGGCTCCCTTCGCGGGCGTTGGTCCCGGCGGCAGGCCGACTCGGTTCATGGAGCCTGCCATGCATGGTCTTCTTCCGCGACGCGCGGGCGAGCGAAGGTAGGCAGTGGGCGCCATGGCATTTGCGAGTCGAGCTCGTGGCGTCGGGGAAGAGAGGCGATGGAGGAGATCAGGACGGCAGCGTGCATTTGGTGGCGGGTTCGGCTGCAGATTGAACGTGGTGGTCGGTGGCCGGTCGCTCGAGTCGTCCACGATGGCGCTTGGTGCGTCGTGCGTGGCTCGTGAAACGCGTGGAGGAAGTGCTTACGACTGTGCGTGGGACAGCAGGGCCGGCGAGAGGCGCAATTTAGATGGATTTCCGGTCGAGCCTTTCATCTTTTAACAATGAAATTCTGTGTGAAATCCGGGTCGGGGCACTCATGACTTCGTATTGGAATAGTTCTCGTACGATGATTATGACTAAAACACTACGTCCTCTTGATGGATCAACCAATTAAGAAAACGTGGGCTAGTTGGGTGGAAACATATATGGGCCGGTGTGATAGACGGGCATACGTGACTATAATAACTTGCAGAAAAAAATTATAATATATATAGATAGATTAGTACCACCTTGAATTTGGATTTTGGAAAAAAAATATGGACATACTGAAAAAAAAACTGAAAACGTAAATTCACCGGAAAAAGCGTATTACGACGGTGAACCTACGGAGTCAGATTAGGGATAGATTTAGAAAACCACAGCTTAAGCTTACCTTTGAGCACGGGGTCCTGGGTTCGAATCAAAGCACGGGCATAATTTATTTCGAGTTTTGAAAAACAGAGGAAAAAAGCTAGATGGGCCGGCCTAGCGGAGAGGTGGGGGTATGCGCCCGATTGCGAGTTGTACTGTATCGGGCGCATAGGCCACCAAATAGGATTTGCGAGAAATAGGGGTGCCCGTTGGGGGACGCAGCGAGCGTCATATCCTGAGAAGTAGGCCCATAGAACCCAGATAACAATATACCCTGAGAATTAGGCCCAGTGTTTGTGCCCCGTCGATGGCCCTGTTGTCGCTCGTGTCGCCGCCATCGCCGGTTCTTCCTCGTCGCGTCCCTGCCGCGGCCTCCACCCCGCCCTCAAGCTTTGGCCATTGACCTTCAGAATTTCTGCGATCTGTACGTACCTTTTGCCGCAGCTCCTGAGTCTCCGCGTACAGATCTGACCTGCAGCCCACGGTGGTGGTCACATCGATCTTCGGCTCTTGTGAACCACGGTTGGACCTCATGCCTCGTAATATCTTCTTCGCTTCCTCAAATTGGAGAATTGCCGTCTGATCATTCATCGTTGAAAAGGCAAATCCTTAATAAGGGTTTCTTCTCTTGCCAAGCGCACTTCAGTATGCACTTTTATATGACAGTTACGTAGTACATTGCTATTCTGAATTTCATCTGTTGGTGTTTTTTTTGGGATTATTGCTGCTGGAACCCTTGAGGGTTTTCTCACAAGCTCATTTTCTTTGATGGTGCTTGAATGGAGATACATACAGTACTACTCCCTCCGTCCCATAATGTAAGACGTTTTTTGACACTAAAAAAACGTCTTACATTATGGGACGAAGCTAGTAGTTCCTAACTGATATTACCAAGAATTCGTGTCCATTGGAAATAATAGTAGCTTTATTTAAGCTTCACACTTCTTCCTGTGCAAATATGAGGCCTGAATATTGATTATTCAACTTGCACGGCTGCTAAGCATGTAAGCTTTAATCAATTTATGTATCAGAACTATTGCTACGAACTGCTTACATTTAGTTTACTTGGCATGTGCCTGACTTGTGAGATCTTATGAGTTTCACCTTTAGCCTACCCCAACTTGTTTGGGACTAAAGGCTTTGTTGTTGTTGTTGTTGTTGGCATGTGCCTGACTTATGTGGTATCTTCATGTTATATATGGAGGGAAGGAGCTTCTTATTTAATTTGCAGGACATGTGTTGATTTTGATTAGAAATATGACGCTGCGGTTTGTCATCATTGTCTTCAACATCAGTGCTTGAACGATGCTTATAATGTCAAACTTCTGGACATTTCTCATCAGTTGAATCAACTGGCAGTGGCACTAGTTTGTAGGAACAAAGCCATTGCAGAGTCGAAGCAGTTATGAATGAAGTTTGCAATGGCCTTGCTGTAAAATTGTGCACAATATAAATAATACAGCACTTTCATATTGTAATACTTGTAAGTCGTTTTCATGAAATATGTTTTTTTAACCTAACTGGTGAGATTGCCACATTTGACATTTACTTGAAGTTTGGAGGTTTCTTTGAAAATTCCAGCTTCCCAACTTCGTATTGCTCCACCATCTCTTAAAAAACGTTGAATCAAACAAGGTGTGAAACTGATTTGGGATGCAATTCCAGGTTAAACTTGTTTCAGCCAAACAAACAGTACTGGAACTGGAATTCCAGGCCAGTTCGTCAGCAACGGATAAAATGCACAAAGAGGAGGCAATGAAAACCACCTATCATGAAGATACTACCAGTACTGATGGATCAAACATGGATAAATACGATCCATGGAATCCTCCGTATCCTCCATGCCCTCCTGCTGTTGGAAATAGCTTAAGTGACTCTATCCGTTTAGTAGCTAAGGTGCAGTAACTAACCAACATTCTTTTTTGAACTTTATGGCATTTCTATCTTATCATGTTTGCTTTCCCTAGTATAGCTCTTGACGCTCCCCTCCCTCCCTTTGCAGTGGTCACGTGAGAAAGAAGCTGCAATTGGTGCCATCAGAGCATCCAGTATAATCTTCCCAGACCGCATCCCTAAGGTTCTCTGCATTTGAAAAAAATCATTTGGTTATTTATATTTTACATTTTTCCTGCAGTATTTTGTGTGTGTGCTACTTATGCAACATTTTTGTTTTATTGTCCTATAGTGCATTGCTTATTTCTTTTTGCTTTGCTAATCGAATTACTGATTTCCTTTCACCTCTTTTGATTCTGAATGGGTCAATTTAGGAGGTGAATCATGTCTTCCATGATAGAGTGCACCATTTGGCACCCATCCTGGATAAGGATAGCGTCCGGCGCTTTCTCCGCTTTATCTGGGGAAATGGGGCCGGCATGCAATGGGGTTCGATCATCACCCCAGAGGCTTTGAACCATATGATTGCACAAAATGCGGTAAAATGTGTCAAAGCTGCCTTGGAGGGTCAGGCACCTGAGCTTGATGGGTGCAGGGCCGGTCCCAACTGCATGAACCAGTATGGATACTATCCCCTCCACCGAGCTGCTGAATTTTTTTTCGGTCGACATGATTCAGTTGCTCATCCGCCACGGCGCATCCGCCAATCTACGCACAGCCGGTGCTGAGGTCATCGAGGGCCTTCTCCCACTCCATGTTGCAGTCGAGAACACGTGCATGCACAAGTATCTAGAAGACAGTCTATTTCCTAACCATGAGCATCGGGATTACAGTGAGGCAGATGCCCACTTTATCTTCAAGCTCATCCATCTTTTGTGCCTACCTGAAATGGTTTGTATCCACCCATAAATCAAATTACTAATTCTCCAGTTCTGCAACATGGTTAAAAGAAGTTGGCATATACCTCGAACTTGAGGACCTTACTTTCTTTACGTCCATTGTCAAAGTCAGAATTGTTCCCAGCTAGAAAAGAATTTCAAGTGGCTGCAAACAAATTTGAAAATGTGTTTCTCTTTTGGTTGGAAGTGAGAACACAATTTTAAGTTAATCAGAACTGGCACATTGCCTATAAATTCTAAAAGCTCAGTTTTTGTCTATGCTGGTGGTTTTTGCAGAAAATCTTTTTGGATTCCACTAGGCTGATCGCAAAACACACAGATAATCTACTTGATGAGCTTTGGAATTACATAAAAGATGGAAAGCTTGCCGAGACAGCCGTTTTGCTACTGGCAGCCCAAGAGCAGATCCGTGTGGGAACTTCCTGTAAGAAAATTGGAAATAGTAAGGCAGATGGGTTTCAGGTTATCTACGAATGTATTATGGACAACAGTATCAAATTACAGTCTGAAAAGGGCCAAAACCTAATGGAAAAGGAGGAATTGGAGACGAAAATAAAGCTTCATCATACAGCAATGATGCTTGTTCATGTAATTTCCAAAGCTGGTGAAGGTCTTGAATCATACATTCGAAACCATCTAGAGGTATCACAGTGTTGGTAGTTGCAGTTACAATGCCTCTATTTTCTTCGCTTTACTAAAATTTGCATAGCTTCTTGGTAATTCCTGCATTATCCTGATATATATAGAATAGGAAATGCTAAAAATACTGTCAATTATTGAGATAAATAGCAAATTTTGTACTTTATCTAGAACATTTAAGTTTCTGGAACTTGATGTTTCTGAAGTTTAGTTCAGTTTACACAAATTTTGGATAAGCAATGACACTCACCATTTGGAACCTGTCGAGGTTTTTGTGTTCAGTTAGATAACATGAAAACTACATTTCACCTTTGGGAAATCTAAACTAAACAATCGAGGCAAATTCAGAAAACTAAAACAAATATAGTTAAGGCAGAATTTGTGCTTCTGAACATGTATTTTTGTAATCAAATACATTCATATTACAATGTTATTTACCATTGAAACTATTCATTTTGCCTTTCCAATTTGTGATGTCTTACTTTCGTGTTTCCAATGTAAATAATTCTCTCTGTCATCCCTGAGTCATCTTTGATTATGTGATGGTGCTTATGGCATAGCTCATCTCTCACAAGTCAAAATTGTAATGCAGGCACCCCATTTCATGCAGGTGCCCTGTTTGGACGTCCTTGAACGTGTTTCATCGATTCTCAAGGATCACGGTTTTTCTCCTGCTCCAGAATGTGTAGACATTAGAAACCTGTATGCTTTTTACGCGTCAATTCCATTCTTCAACGATTATGGTTTTGCAATTCCAAAATTTACATACATATGCATAATTTGTGTGATCTGTCTTGTTCTCGAAGCTGCCCCTATCATGATGTGTTGTCAAGTGAGGAAATACCTAGAAAACCTGGTACGTGTCTGTCTTGTTTATTTTTTTCGTGGTGTGTATTGATTTGAATTATTTATCTCAAAATTAGTTGGAAAACCCCTAATTATTTTGTGATGGAAATCAGGGGAAAGTGTCGCAGACAGGGAAGCTCTAGAAATGGATTATCTACGCACAGTAGTGAACAAGGTAAAGATATCAAAATATCATGGCCAAAGATTTATTGTTTGATTTTGATGACCAGACCTCTATATATAAAACTTGTAAATTTGTACGCATTATTCAAGCTGAATTGATCTGACGCTCAATAGATATCCAAGCCGTGATCAAATTATGTATAGTTCATCATATTTGTGGTAACCCAGGAAATTTACTTAATGCTAAAATACAATTGGATTTGTGAAACAAAGCAGCCAATTTAATATCTCAATGCCCTTCGGGAAAAAAATATCATCTAATATCTCAAGGCAGTGTTGCCGCTTGCCGGTAGGCTTCACTGAAACATGTTATGTTTTGAGGTTTCTAACATTTAGATCTTTATTGACGTTCAAGAGCCAGGCTGCAAGGAGGAAGAGAAAACCGAGACGATGGGAGCACAAACTCGCCAGGAGAAGCTTCTTCCCATGGTGGAGATCGGTGGTATCTGGCCGGTCTAAAGTCAAGATCATCCCCCACAAATGGGCATGTCCTTCTGAATGCTTGGATCTCAAGATGGCTTGGAATAAACCCGTTGAACGCCTGGATGGCGAGACAGCTTCGAAGAAGGCAACCGCCCAGGATGGTTCTGCTGCTGCAGCTCCCGGCTCGATGGGTCGAGTTCCCATGGTAGTATATAGTAGCAAGCCCGGTGAGTTGTTTACTGTAATACCGCTCGATGATATACCCAAATACATGAGGCGACACAGAAGGCAATCCAGAAGGCTGTTTAGTACAGCGGTTACTTATCAGCCCAGGATGGTGATTGGTGCAGCGGTTAATTCTCAGCCCAGACGGCTGTTTGGTACAGCGGCATCGATGCTGCTCAAAGTGCTGAAGAGGGCATGAGGAGTAGTATAGAAAGGCAAGGCCACCTTGCATGCTGGTTTTCTCTTTCAAGTTTCTGAGCATGCTCGTGTTATGCAAGGCACCCTCCTAAATAACAGACATACTTATATGCGTATGCTGTATGTAATGCCTCTGTGGAGTATATCCTGTATTCGCTAATTCTTTTCTCGAGCATTGTTCTCTTAATCCCGGTTGTCAATCGTGAATTCCTGTTAGCGCCCATACCGTAACAATGAGAACCTTAACTGTATACTCCCATAGAATAACTTTCTCCGGTTGTTTCAATTCAAGAGTATAGTTGTTTCAATTCAAGAGTATAGTTGTTTCAATTCAAGAGTATAGTTCAGACGGTGTTGAGCCGATGGTCTCATGTGCTTGCCGTCTGTTCGGGGCGGTAAGCTTTGTTGCGTGGGTTGATTGGGTGCAGACAATACTCTGACAGAAGTTCAGAGTCAATTGGGTTCAGTTTTTGCTGGCTCAGCTGCACGCCATGGACACCTTGAATGCTATCTCACGTGTGTTGTGCTGCTTGCCTCCCTCCACCTGATGCCGATAAACATCTGACGCCAATTCCCGCCGATGTTCAGCAATTGCTCATGAATATATGCTTATCCACAGGAAATTGGATTTGTTTTTGTTTATTTTCAAACGAACATCCAACAGCAGCATGACCTCCCAGGAAGAAAGCAAAAGAACAGAAAAAGAACAAGGCAACAAAGAAACTTCTGTGATCTCTCGATGGATTATAGACCACAAAACACGCAAAGATGTGTGCGCTTTCGGTAACATAAATATTGCCCGCTTCAACAAGGGGGGTGACAAACACAATTCCATCACATAAGTTGCAGCACCGTACACGTTGTATGATAATCAAATCCACTCGATGGTGAAACTACATTGGTCTGATGATAATTACTAATGCAGCTAGAGGCAGAACGCGGGACATCTATGGCTCGACGGTAGTCACTTGCTGCCATTCACCGTCAACGGCTTCTTTCCAGAGGGTCACATTGTTGTTGCCATCGGAGACCGCCAGGATGTTGCCCGTCAGCGACCACGACAGCCTCCAAACAGGGGTTCTGAAATCATTGAGGACCCTGCCTTCCCACTGCTCACCTTCCTTCGGTGCGGTCCAGATGACGACGGTTCCATCCTGAGAAGCGCTGGCGATTGTGGACTTTGGGAGGCCTAGGTTCGGTGCCCACGCGACGTCTCTCACCCAGTCCCTGTGCATCTGAAGGGCGGGGAAGCAGTCCATCCTCCAACTCCCGTTGGTGAGCTTCCACACCTTCACTGTGTTGTCGCAGCCACCAGAAGCAAGTTTTTGAACATACTCGAACTGCCCAGAAGGCCCTGGACTGATTAGAGCACCCGGCGCCATTGATGGGGCCCAGGAAACAGAGGTGACGCCCACTGGATGTGCCTGGTCGATGCGCGTCGTCTCCCACCCTCCATCAGAACGAGCCATGAAGACAGAAATGTTCCCATCAGATGAACCGCAAGCCAAGCATAGGCCGAGCTCGTGAGGCGCCCAAGCAATGGAATTGACAGAAGACTTGTGCTCATTGAAAGTGTGTGCCTGTGCCCACTCATCGGGCTTACTCCCTTCTTTCCATATGATGACCCGACCATCATAGCTGCAGGATGCAAGCATTGAACCATACTTGGGATGAGCCCATGCGATTTGCCAGACTGGGCCCTCGTGTCCGCTCAAAGTAGCAAGTTGCTGGTGCGAGGTGCCACTTACGCCAATGATCTTGATTGTGTTATCAGAGGAGGCAGTGGCAATACGCTTCCCGTAGTAATCCATTGCGATGTCATGCACCACATCTTGGTGGCCAGTCTCTATCTTATGAGGCGGCATTGTTCCAAGTATGCGTCAGCTTTAAAGTAGTAACCAACTGTTCTGTCCTGACCACTTCAGGCTCCTATCTGCCAGTAATATAAAACTAATGTTTAGAGGACATCGAGTTAAAGAATAAAGAAAAAAATTATGCAGTATACAGTTCACTGATACAAGTAGCATAGTTGCATTTCACAACATAAGGAGCTGAGTGTGTTTCATGTTACAGTCAGAAGTTATAAAAATTATGATATTACAATTATAAGTCATAACAATTTTGGTACACAAGATACATAAACTACCTTGCTACCAGCATGCCAATACAATTTTTCCCTAAAATAACAAAATGATATCTGACTGCTTATTATAATCATGGTGATCACAAGTATAAACCTGTCTGACTAATACTTAGATATCCTGTGAACCAAAATAGCCTAATAAACAAGGAGTTCTAGGCAACAATATACCAAGATACTACTGGGAAATTCAAGGAAGAGATTTAGACATCCCCAGAAGATAGAACTATCTTCCAAGTGTTTAACTTATTTCTCTTCTCCCATAGTGTACATGCATGGCATGGCATGAGATGGTATTATTTAATCACATGGTCATGGAAATTGTGATTCGCAACAAAACAGTGTCCAGCTAGTTGACAATAATAGAACTAAATATTGTTCACTTTGAACATCTTATAACAAAGGACAAGACAGCAATAAGCCCGTGGCACGAGAACTACAAGCTATTTTACTTCACAGAAATCAACACTTCACAGTAATTAAGAATTCAGAAGACAGTACCATACTACCATCAACATCGAAACTTCTTAGAAAGTATCATGCACTATTTGGAGATGCAATAAGACGGTGCATAAAGTAGAAATATAATATTTGCAACAATCAAACAACCGATGTTTAGTAAAATGAAATTTAAAGATACCACAATAGGCTAAAATAGATAATGCTCCAGTAAACACACGAAAAATAAGACGGCTTGAGTTGAAAGTTCAAATAAGCATAATCAGTTGAACCAAACAAACAGACATTGGTGGACAGCAAGCATATGTGAATCATTCAACAAGGCCGTAACAGCTAGCACAGATTAGACAGTTCATACATAATATAATTCCAAAAGAACATTAAATAAAACAAGCATCAAGGACATGAAGAACCAGCATACACATGAGCTATTGTCCATACATAAACTAAAAGTCTAAAACACATATAATAATTGAAGCATGACTAAGCCGATTCACGAAATAGAAGAAAGGACCTGTTAAAGTCTAAAGTACATTCTGAAATGTTTCTTATCACAGGCACAGAACCCTCTCCTATTACTGTTAAATCAACGTATTCATGATCCATAATACTCTCAGAATTAACAGTGGCCTTTTGGTGCAGAAAATTGCAAGATTGAGCTGTAACAAACTGATGCATCTCCACACCTGAAGGCTGAAACAAAGTGGCAATTGAGAAGCTCTGGTGTAACACCTCTCACTAACCTGCAAATTACTACACCCTCAGAGGTCCTCAATCACAGGTTAGTGTCTACATGGATCAGGCAAGCAGCTTCTAAGCTACACATTTGGATTAAAGCTCCAAATGCATTCTCTAGGATCAAACTGCCAAAACGTCTTACATTTGGGAACAGAGTAGTAGTTCATTCCTTCCCTATAACTTTAGTCGGAGCAACAACAGATAACTAGTACCGTGGAGTTGCTAGTATGAACTTTTAATTTCTCCTGGGGGACTCAACCGATTTGTTAATTGCATCGACCATCAAGCGAAAAAGGCCTCACAAGATCTTCAGGATCACCCCACTGCCTTGCTCATTCGTCTCGCCGACTAGTTCGGCCATTGTTACTGCTGGCTTGGACCCCCACCCCTCTGTCTGTTGTAACTCTGCCGTTTTGGGCTTTTTAATATGATGAAAATTCAGGTGGGGAATCTCTACCCCCGGTGACAATTCAAACAAAAGGCCTCACAAACATCTCTCGGAAAAAAGATCATGCAGTTACCTCGATCTTCTTGCGGCAGGCTGAAGGCTGCAGAGTTGGGGAGGAGTTGTCGACGGCGTCAGCCGCAACCGGCGGAGGTCGGCGGCAGGGGTCGGGGAGGCGCAAACGGAGCAGGAGCGGGAGGCGCGAGCTGGGAGGCCGACGGCGAGGACGGGCTTGCTCGGCGGCCAAAGAGATCGACGGCAGGGGGTGGCGCGTGCTCGATGGGGGAGGGGGGCCGGAGTCAGACCCGCATCTGGATCTGGTTTAGGTTTTCTCTCAAGAACAGATGAATAAAGGGGTTCCGAAACAACGCGTGCTCGATGGGGCAGGGGGGCCTGTCAAGTCCTAGCTTCTGGTAGTTTTTTTCTGGATTTATTTCTAGTGTCTGCCGATGTTCTTTTTAGTGAAAGAAGACGTTTTCGTCGACTAGGAAGACGTTTTAGTGATTTTGTCAATCTCAAGAGATGTGTTGACTCAAGTCTCTCAAAGCGGTGTGCGTGTGTTCATACGAATTGAGTATATATGCATATGTATGAGCATCTGTCGGGAGAATATCTCCCGGTGCTCCAAACTCGATAGCACATTTTAAAATGTTTGAAAAATTTTGGAAAAAAAATCTAGCACATAGACACAACACAAATGCATCTTGTCACAAAATTTGAAATCAAAGTTCAAAACATAGCTTAAGATTATCACATTGATGTCGGTTTTGTCATTTTTATATCTCGAGCAATGTTTTGAATTTTGATTTAAATTTTTTTGACAACATATATTGATGTTCTGTAAATGTGCTAAGATTTTTTTCAGAATTTTTTGAACATTTAAAAATGTGCTATTGAGTTTGGAGCACCAAGAGCACCCCCTAGAAATGGGAGTATCAGATATTCTTTCAGAAAAAAAAAAGCAATGCAAGCGAGATACACTATGGCACTTACACAATGTGCCTTTAAATAGGCAAGCGAAAGAGAACCGCTTGGCCTGGTAACCGCACCAGTCATTAGATTTCAAAAAATTCACTACACAAAAACTGGCAGGGAATCATCCTCCACGTGGCAAAAGAATCACGTCATCAACACATAATCGTGTGTCACACATGGTAATCAAGGTATCATGTGTTGGGGAACTCAGTAATTTCAAAAAAATTCTACGCACACGCAAGATCATGGTGATGCATAGCAACAAGAGGGGAGAGTGTTGTCCATGTACCCTTGTAGTCCGTAAGCGGAAGCGTTATGACAACACGGTTGATGTAGTCGTACGTCTTCATGATCGACCGATCCTAATACCGAAAGTACGACACCTCCGCGATCTGCACACGTTCGACTCGGTGACGTTCCACGAACTCACGATCCAGCAGAGTGTCGAGGGAGAGCTTCGTCAGCACAACGGCGTGATGACGGTGATGATGATGCTACCGGAATAGGGCTTCGCCTAAGCACCGCTACGATATGACCGAGGTGGATTATGGTGGAGGGGGGCACTGCACACGGCTAAGAGATCAATGATCAACTTGTGTATCTATGGGGTGCCCCCCTCCCCCGTATATAAAGGAGTGGAGGAGGGGAGGGCCGGCCCTCTCTATAGCGCGCCCTAGGGGGAGTCATACTCCCACCGGGAGTAGGATTCCCCCTCTTCCCCTAGTAGGAGTAGGAGAGAAGGAAGGGGAAGAGAGAAGAAAGGAAGGGGGGCCGGCCCCCACCCAATTTGGATTGGGCTAGGGGGGGGGCTCCTCCTTGGCCTTCCTTTCCTCTATTCCAATAAGGACCAATAAGGCCCATATACTCCCCGGGGAGTTCCGGTAACCCCCGGTACTTCGGTAAATGCCCGAACTCATCCGGAACCATTCCGATATTCAAACATAGGCTTCCAATATATCGATCTTTATGTCTCGATCCGAGACTCCTCGTCATGTCCGTGATCATATCCGGGACTCCGAACTACTTTCGGTACATCAAAACACATAAACTCATAATACCGATCATCACCGAACGTTAAGCGTGCGGACCCTACGGGTTCGAGAACTATGTAGACATGACCGAGACTCATCTCCGGCCAATAACCAATAGCGGAACCTGGATGCTCATATTGGTTCCTACATATTCTACGAAGATCTTCATCGGTCAAACCGCATAACAACATACGTTGTTTCCTTTGTCATCGGTATGTTACTTGCCCGAGATTCGATTGTCGGTATCTCAATACCTAGTTCAATCTCGTTACCGACAAGTCTCTTTACTCGTTCTATAATGCAACATCCGTAACTAACTCATTAGTCATATTGCTTGCAAAGCTTATAGTGATGTGCATTACCGAGAGGGCCCAGAAATACCTCTCCGATACACAGAGTGACAAATCCTAATCTCGATCTATGCCAACTCAACAAACACCATCGGAGACACTTGTAGAGCATCTTTATAGTCACCCAATTACGTTGTGACGTTTGATAGCACACTAAGTGTTCCTCCGGTATTCGGGGGTTGCATAATCTCATAGTCATAGGAACATGTATAAGTTATGGAGAAACTAATAGCAGTAAACTAAACGATCAAAATACTAAGCTAACGGATGGGTCAAGTCAATCACATCATTCTTTAATGATGTGATCCCGTTTATCAAATGACAACTCTTTGTCCATGGCTAGGAAATTTAACCATCTTTGGTCAACGAGCTAGTCAGGTAGAGGCATACTAGTGACACTCTGTTTGTCTATGTATTCACACATGTACTAAGTTTCCGGTTAATATAATTCTAGCATGAATAATAAACATTTATCATGATATAAGGAAACATAAATAACAACTTTATTATTGCCTCTAAGGCATATTTCCTTCATCATGATTGTACCACGGCTTCCCCATGCTCATCGCCCCATTGATGGCAGCGACTGCAGTCCACCACGCACACGCCTTGCGCGGAGCTTGAAGCATACTCGCCGAAGGTTTTTGCTCTGCTTTATATGAATAAAGCAACAACCAGTACATAAAAACCATACAAACACACACCAACACCTACCCCCCCACCCCCCCCCCCCCCCCCCCCCCAATACCAACTATATACCAGAAGCTCACTCAGGCAAATAGGGGACAAAAGCAAAGCTAAATGAAGCACTTAACTAAAGGGGTTTTCTTGTTCCTAGAAATGAGCATAAGTCTTTCCAGAGCGCCTCGACACCACTCACTAGGCAGGTCATACATCTCAAACATATCTATAATTTTTGTATTGTTCCATGCTGCTATATTATCATTTATATATGCTTTTATTATCATTTTATACTATTTTATATTATTTTCCTGGACTAACCCATTAGTTCAGTGCCTAGTGGTCGTTCCTATTTTTGTTTGTTTTTGGTTTCAAAGAAAATCAATACCTAGGAAGGTCCAAACACGATGCCAATTTTGACCATTTTTTATGGATTAGAAGGAACATTGGAAGCTTCGGGAAGAGTCAAAAGGACCCACCAGCCAGCCACAAGGGCAAGTGGCGCGACCACGAGGACCACCTCCTGGTGGTCGCGCCACCTGGGCTTGTGGGGCCCACGTGTAGAGTTTTGACCTAATTCCACCGTCATAAATCTCTGTAAATAGTTAAATATCGAAACCATCTGTCGTTCTTACAGAGAAGTTATCGTCACCACTGCAACCCTCTGTTCCAAAGTCCTGCCGGAGGGGGAAGCCATTGGAGGAGGCCTCTTCATCAAACTTGTTGCCTCCATGATGATGTGTGAGTAATTCCATTAGGACATACGGGTCCATAGTAGTAGCTAGATGGTCTCTCTCTCTCTCTGTTTGTCTTGGATCTTCAATACCATGTTCTCCTCCGAGATCAACCAGATGTAATTCTTATGGCGTGTTTTTTGGGATTCAATGAATTTGTGGATTTATAATCATATTGTTCATTGGATATTGTTGAATTTTTTGATGTTTCTTTGTTGTGAAATTGAGTAACTATGTATGCTTTTTGTGTTATTTGTCTTCTCTGGCCAAGATAGATGGGTAATTTTTTAGAGAGAGTGGGGCATAGTAGTAGATTCAATCTTACGGTGTTCTCTATCCCAGTGACAGAATGGGGACAAGACACATATTTTTATTGTTGCTACTAAGGATAAAACGACGGGGTTTAATCTTATTGCTATATTTCTTGCTGTCTATATTATATTATCTTGCTTATTGTGTTGCATTGTTTTTATAAACTTAATTCTTTGAGATGCATGCCGGATAGCGGTTTCGGGGTGGAGCAATAGTAATAGAAACAATTGTATAATGGCCTACCTATCACAGACATAATGTCTATACAAGATTATGCCATGAATGATCATAGTTAATAATGCTGCTTTTCTATCAATTGTCCAACAATAATTTTTTATGATCATGATATGCAGTTGTTTGTATATGAGGCTACTCAATACTATGTATGTGTATGCCATGAAATGCAGCATAAAAATATTTTGTATATGTGCATATGAAATGGAATATTGGAAGTATATCAATCTGATGTTGTGATTTGTACTGATGTGAAGCCCAAAACTAGCAGCCGAAATTTGACATCACAGGCCCACCACTTCTATAGGGCCGGTCAGTGATAAGACTCTGCTTAGCACTGACCGGCGGGCTCTTCAGTGATAAATCTCATCACAGACAAGCCAATTGGCCCATCTATGATGATGAGATCATCACTGACAGGCTGCCGACGTGAGTTTTGACCAGTCAATTTATCTTTATGCTGTAGTGGTGAATATTGTATTTCCCTACTTCTCACCATCCCCGCCTACATCTCAAACATCATCTACGTTGTCTATGTGCTCCCTCTCGGCTCATGGGAGTATCAGGGGAAAACAACACCCTTCCTTAGCCTGTTGTAATATTTCTTTGTGATGAACCACAACCCATTTGCTAATCGACAAACTGGAGTTTCATCTAGACTATGGCATGGGACCGTGTTTATACAATAACTAGCACATATTCTCGTGCGTTGCAACGGGAGAAAAAATAGTATGCATTTAAATTCAGTGAGAATTATATGTGCAAACAAAACTCTGTGTGCACACAAAAAAAGAACATTTAGCTTGCCGGTTTCGCCACATGTGAAGGAATCAATCCGCTATTTTTCCATTCATTGATTGAGGGCATTTAAGAGTTTTATTACGTCATCGTACACATGAGAAGGCCCATGAGTTATTCAATCTACTCTACATTTCAATCCTTTCTATCGAGGGAATTTTAAGGTATGGAATTTCTGAATATTCTAGGAAAAATGAACAATTTTTTAAATTTTAAACAGTTTTTTGAAAATTATGTAGACTTTCGGAAAAAAACACGACCAAAATATGAAAGGGAACATCTTTTAAAATTCACAAACATTTTCATAAAGCACCAATTTTTTTTATAAAAATATGAAAATTATTGAATTTGTGCATTTTTTTAAAAGAGGAACATGTGTTGAAAATTCATAATATTTTTTTAACATCTGTATCTTTTACACATGAACATTATATTTAATTATGAAAATTTCACTAAAATGAGAATATTTTTCAAATTTGGAGCATTTTTTATAAATCCATTTTATTTTTATAAATCTCGAACAATTTTGAAAAACGATACATTTTTTTGAAAAGACGGGAATTTTTTTGCAAGTTCCGAATATTTTTTAAAATAGCAACAACATTTTGAAATTTTGATCATTTTCCAAAATTTATTTTTTAATTCTGAATAACTTTTTAAAAAAATTGGGAAACTTTTTGCAAGTTACGAATATTTTTTAAAATAGCAACTAAATTTTGGAATTCTGAATTTTTTTTCAGAATTTGTTTTTTCTAATTATGAATGTTTTTTGTGAATTTTTAATTTAAGAAAAAAATTCTAAACGAAAAATAAAGTTGGATGGGAAAAAGAGATAAAGAAAGGAGAATAAAAATAGAAGTAAAACACAGAAAACAAGAAAAATGGGCCAGCCCATTATTGGTTGTCATGTGCGAATCTCCGACTATTTGTAGCCCGGTGCGGAAAACAGAATTTTCCTAGTTGCGTGGGCAGAAAAATTAAGTGGGCTAGATTTGCTGGGCCACAGCGCGCGGCCCACGTACAAAATTTCTTTTTCTAGCAGTTAAACACGTAAGAATTTAGTACCACCTCGGATAAAAAAAATAAAAACATTCGGCGGTGAACGGATGAAAAAATTGGCGAAATGCACCTTGCTTTATTAATTGGTATAGACATAGATATAGATATAGATATAGATAATTTTCTTCATTTTCCGAACCATGATACTTGTAGCTAACTATATGATGTGATTTTTTTATATTTTATTCCGCACTATGTTGTTGTACTTTTATTGCAACCAATTACACTGCAACAATTATTGACTTGATATTTGCAACATCTTTGATGTAAAAAAAATGGATTTTGAAGTCTAGCACTGTTATTTGCACAATCTTCGTGCAAAAAAGGATTTTTTATTATTATCCGGTTATAGATGAATATGAGTTTTACCTTGCAACAAACCCTATCTACCAAACCATTTTTTCATAGAAAGGGGATTTGGGGTGTGATGGGTTTAGGGATGTTTGTACAATTGAGGGAATTGGATGGAGGAAGGGGACGCCAAATCTCCTCCAATCCCTACTCTCCCCCATGGTTCTGAAAAACCATATTGCTAAATGTGGTCAAAATCTGGTAGCGAGTTAATGAGAAGTAACTAAGCACATTTATTAACTGGTACCGTCCCATATACATGGCATGAACTATAAATTAGTATATCTTATATAATGCGGTGCATGCCTCAGATCCAATTTCCAACTTTCCATTGTACCCCTCAAACTCTAAACCTGGAACTCAAAATGGTTGTGCAAATAGAAGCGATGCTGAGACACAGCGTTGCTCAGAGAGAAGATAACATGCGGATGGTGAGGGTTCCGTAGATGCAGGACCGTCTCCATGAATTCGGGGCCCGGTGCAAAATGCACAATGGGGCCCCTAAAATTTGAACATTTGCTTGAACCATACCCCCACTTCATTATATAACTCCAAACATGTATAATTTCATAGATGATTATTTATGTTTTATGAACCACAAATAAAAGTAATACAAAACGCATTCGAACTCCGTGAATTATATATAGGTTATCAAAATAAGTAAAAAAGGCCAAACTGTAATTTGAAACAAGCTCTTTGAAATTTTGGGCGCGTGACAAATTAAGTGACTAGACAAACTAGCCTCCCAAACATTTTGTGTGCAGAGAAAATATGAAAATAATGATCAATAAACTGATTTACATCTACACAAAGTATGAAAATTAAAAAACTAATATAATTATTCAATACTGTTTACACACGCTAAGTCGGTAACAGACTAACATATTATTCAATAAAAACAATACTATTGAGTAGTAAATTAAATAGACTGTAGTTTATATAAAAAGAGGCTGCCGAGTACTTAGTGCTTCTCCTCGGTGTTGGCCGATGCTACGCCGTGTAATCGCTGAGGCCGTGCTGCATCCTGCTGCAGTGCCGCTGCTGCCATACAACCTGCTTACCTAGGCCCGGCGATTAAGAAACAAGAAACAGAAAACGAATCTGCAATCACAGAAACACAAACGAAACGTTCAGGGAGCTTAGCAGCGGCCGCCCCTATACCTCGCATTAAGCGAGCTGAGTCATCTGACTCGCTGAAGGGCACCGACGATATGGACCGGCCCAGTTCGTGGTAGGCACACTGCCTCCTTTTCTTTTCTGTTTCTTGATTTCGTTTTATAGTTTTACTTACACTTTTAAATATTCAAAACATATATATTACTTACTTCGCATAATAGTGTAAGAAATTTTTTTATCACACTTTGAAAAATGTTGAATGTGTATACAGAAAACATTGACCATGTATTGAAAAAATGATGAATTTTCTTGATCATGTATATAAAAAAGTTAATCAAGCATTTAAAAAATGTTGAACAAGTATTTTAAAAATGTTGAAATTTTTTTTGAAAAATGTTGAAAAAGTATTTAAAATATAAAAAATATTTGAAAAATGTTTATCAAGTATTTGAGAATTTTGAGTAAGTATTAAAATTGTTGGAAAACTACTTGAAAAAATTGTTGAATACGT
Organism: Triticum urartu; assembly: GCF_003073215.2. Taxonomy (NCBI): domain Eukaryota; kingdom Viridiplantae; phylum Streptophyta; class Magnoliopsida; order Poales; family Poaceae; genus Triticum; species Triticum urartu. The sequence goes on from NC_053022.1 coordinate 28,486,251, forward strand.
ATTAAAAAATGTTAAATGAGTATTTAAAAAATGTTGAACAAGTATTTAAAAAATGTTGAATAACCATTCGAACAATGTTTAACGTTTATACAAAAACTGTTGATCACTTATTAAAAAATGTTTTTGATACATACAAAAATGTAGAGTGGAAACGGAAACAAACATAAGAAAAAACAAAAAGAAAACAAAAAACAGAGAAAAAATAAATCCAAACAAAAAATGAAGAAGAAACAAAATACAAGAAAAACTAAGAAACAAAATGCAAGAAAGAATGAAAAATGGAGAAAAATAAATAAAAGAAACAAAAGAAAACAGAAAGAAAAAAACGGATGGAATAGCATCAAGTAGGACGCGCCCTACAACTGAACACAAGAGGAATCCTAGTCCGAGTGGCCAGCAGCGCGGGATCGCAGCCTGGACACTAGGGATCGAGCACGCGGCAGTGGGCCGGCCCAATACAGTCATGTGGAGGAACAAATTCAGCGAGAGTTCCCGTCTCGCCTCGCTTAAAGGGACAAATAGTCGTCGCGCTTAGCAGTGACCAGATGACCAGCCCCAACGACCAGGCTACCAATAAGGCCCCAATTACTTTTTTTTGAGGAACGTGAGGGAAATAAGGCCCCAATTACTCGAAAAGTGCAAGCAAAGGCCGAGCTCCATAGAGTCCTTTATATTTTTTGCAGAGAAAATACTTTTCTATACCTATTTTTTTCTGAAAAAAGTATACGTGTAGACATATAGTTGTAGTATACATGTATAAAATTTCATGAACACACATATTCATATGTGATCTACACAAAAAGACCAATACATAGATTAAAATAGGTTTTTTCTTTGTTGTATTTGGGTCAGATATTTGTCTTTTTTGTGTAGCATGCAAATAATCAAATTAGTTGATGAAATTTATACAAACTTGAAGAATATACATATGTATCTGTGAAAAAAATGACATTTAAAAAAACTTCTAAATATGTTTTTTTTTCAAAACGAGCTCTATGGAGCTTGGTCGTTGCAAATCCCTCAGTACCCAATTACTATGCTATACAGTGCACACTGCTATTCACATCGGGCCACTAAAGAAATTCGGCCCAAACTGGGCCCCCCTGCATTTTGGGGTCCCTCAGCACACACAGGACCCTCAATGGCCCTGCGTAGATGTAGATGGTCTAATCAGCGGTAGTAGTAATGCATTCCTAAAAAACTTTGATTGTCGGTTAATGATAGTTAACCATGCACATTTTTATTGGAAACTAGTGATTTTTAGTCACCCTCTAACGGATAAAAGAAGGAAATAGTATGTTTGTAAAAGTAAGTTCCAAAAAGTTAGTAAAGAAACACAAAAATGTATATGAAAAACTCATTTGCATGGAACATTTATAACTATTTACCTTAGGATATGAATTATCTAAAATCTTTCATTAGCAAAATCGACACAAATTTTAGACACGCATGGTTTTTAGATCGTCAGTTCGACTCAAAACTCGTGTTATACATCACTAAAAATATATCCTTAGGTTAATTGTCAAAGGAAGCTTTTAAACATTTTTGTGGGTTTTTACGGGACCATTCAACATGAAAGTAAATGTGTAGATGAGCATTGCATTATATGCACTTTTCCCCTAGGTAGACTAACATCTAAATATTACTTTTTAAAAGTGGTGATCCATTCAATGGAATAAAAGGAGAAATTCGTGGAGAAATGGAGTATGCGGAGGCAACAGTCCAAACACTGTTCCATAGAAAAAATCCCAAAAATGACGTAAAGCAGAAGTGAAAACCCCATTGTACCACCCCCGCTGAATTCACGCATGCTCATGCGGCCCCGTTACTTATTCACCAGCGATGCATCCACCTATTTCCCCTTTTGCCCACACTCCCATCGCTACAGACAAACCCACTCCTCCCTGTCGTATCTCACTCTTCACTCCTCCTCACCACATCCACGCTATTCCCCTTCTGCCGACGCCACTTTCAGATCTGGAGCGGCCGCAGAAGCGCCGTTTAAGGGTAAGATTTCGCCCGCGACCATGGTGAATTCGACGGAGCCGCCGACCGAGCCTCCCTCATCAGATCACGGGATAGAAAGCAGCGTTGGGGAGGCGGGGGCACTGCCGTGGAGGCTGTGACAACGTCACTGAGTGCCCACCGCGAGACGCTTTCTTCGCACCGGTCGACGCTCAAGATGCCGCGAGACGCTCCCGTCAACCGCGCCGGCGAAGCCATCGCCCCGGCCATGGGTTCCTCCTCGCAACATCTCAACAAGGTCAGCCAGAGGCTACAACTTGGCCTCGATGAAGTGACCGTGGAACCGGGTGTCGGCAACCCTAGGGACAACGAGTCCCCTGTGGTCACTGAGGCGGTTTCTCTGCAGGCATTGAAGGCACACCCCCTCCGCCGCCGTCCTGCTATGTCATCCCACACAGATGAGGCAGCCGTGAGCGTGCCACCGCAGGCGTCCGAGCGCAAGCGACGGTTGGTCCGCGCCGATGCGCTCGACAGGCCACGGTTCTCCGCGACGCTCTCCGCGGAAGAGATTGAGGAAGACATCTACACCCTCACCGGCGCGCTGCCACGCAGCCGCCCTCGCCACCGCCCACCCGTGGTGCAGAATCAGATCAATGTGAGATCCCGTTCCTCCTCTGCTCCCTCCCCCACTCCCCTTATAAGTTGAGCTCATGTCGCTCCTCGCTAGGAAACCATTTGTAATTCTGTAAATGTTCTCGTCCCCAGCTGCTACTTCCCGGCTCACGCTTATCGGAGATCAACGCGAGTCCTACCGGGTGCCAGACGATCGCTGACCCTCTCAACTCAACAAGCGTCATCGCCCAACAGTAAGCAAGCAAAGTGAATTCGACGATTACAATTCACATTCAGTTAGTTGCTGCCATTGTGAGTTACATAATCCATCGATTAATTGATCACACAGAGAAAGAGTTGGTATGTATGAATCCCATCAGCAGACTGGTTGTAAGCAACGAGTGGTGACTTGTCAGTGTTTTTATTTCGAGTTGTAGTAAGTGATATTATGTTCCGTAGTAATGGTAAGTGATACCCTGTTCCGTAGTAGCACCAGTGGTGGTTCATAACTTTGGTATCATCAACGATTGGAAGAACGCAATGTGGTGTACTAGTAATTGCATTGCCATCATTGGTCGAGTTAGTATGTTCATTAACGTCCACACCCTATTGCAATCTTATTGCTAGTACTGCATATAGTTTCTCACTCTTCTTTCTTTAGAAGATGTTTTTGGTAGCTAACTGTCGTCGCGAGTGACAGTACTACTAAGTTTTGTTCTAGCTAGCTGACACATGGGCACGGGGACCAAATGGTTTCGAAAACCCTGGCACTGCGTGGCTTTGGCAGTTGGCGTTGCATAGTTCGTTGTCTGTTTCCTAATTCCTTGTGGGGTTGGTATGTCAAGAAGGTTCAAATAAGGTAGTTGAATGACAGGCACGTATCTGAACCATGGGTGGTCCCTATCGTCGTCCTCGTGGAGCGTCCCATGTTTTGGTGATGCAACACGGTTCATACGCTTTCTGGGTGTGTGGCCTGTGGATGGGCTCCATCCATGCACATATTTGGTTTCTTGCTAGCAGTAGTCCCAAAAAGGTTACCCCTGAGCTGCTTATTTATTGGGAAAAGCTTGGCTTTAGCTGGTGGATCGCATGCTGGCGTCCACCCCCTTGTTCGTGTGACGCGTGTCCTGTGGGACTCACCTGCATTATCTTTTACAGTTTGGCAACTGAGTCTTTGTTGCAGTTTTGACACCGCAACAACTCGTATGTTATAGGATCTGAATATGGACCCCTCAAGCGCAGTGCATGCCGTGTTTCTCCCAAACTCCCATTCTTCCTCTAATTTGTTCAACATCATTTATGTTATGAAAGTCCTTCCGCAACATCATCTATGTTGCGAAAAAGTGAAGACGAAAAAAATTACAACCCTTGAATGTTTTTGCAACATGAACTCTATTGCAAAGATGGTTCTACAACATGAACTCTGTTGCAATAATAAGGACGGGGCTAGACCGTTGGTGTGACTAGATCTAACGGCTACTGAGGGGGCGGATCTTTTTAGATTATCCATCGGCGGACGCGTAAGGTTGACCAAAATATGTTAAACGAATTTGGTTCATATCAACCATAAAAAGTACCATACTACTTGAAAATAGATGGTTTGATTGATTCTTTAGTCCATTAACGATTCCCATCCTCTGCTCCCCAAGCCGTCTGGTTTTGCAACGGATGATTGAGATCGGCAGATCGTACCGATAACCCTAATAGTGCATCTACCTTAGTTGTGGGACGCAACATTGACATGCATGCATGTGAAGCTGAAATAAGCTTAAACTACTCTTTATATCGTTTGGAGGTTCTTTCTATGATTCTAATCCTTATGGTTTCCATTCCTATGAACGCCATTTGGATCAAAGGATTGCTACTAGCAAAATTCATTTGGATTAGCCTCCTATATCTCAATTCCATGTGAATTTGAATATTGGCTCCAACCTCCTTTTAACAATCATCCGCGTGGGATCGAGACGGTCATTCTTTGTTCTATCCGAGCGACTATTCCTAGTTTTCATGTCTTTTGTGGAAATAGTATATTTTGCACTGCAAACTTGTCAGATTTAATTGTTATTCGTATTCCTTATTGATATGATTAATCTCAAGTCATTTATTATCCATTTGAGATGATGTATTTCAAAAGAAATTTCTATGGAACTCGACTCAAAAGATTCATAGTGAAGGAAATATGCCCTAGAGGCAATAATAAAGTTTTTATTTATATTTCCTTATATCATGATAAATGTTTATTATTCATGCTAGAATTGTATTAACCAGAAACTTAGTACATGTGTGAATACATAGACAAACAGAGTGTCCCCAGCTAGTATGCCTCTACTTGACTAGCTCGCTAATCAAAGATGGTTAAGTTTCCTAACCATAGACATGTGTTGTCATTTGATGAACGAGATCACATCATTAGAGAATGATGTGCTGGACAAGACCCATCCGTTAGCTTAGCATAATGATCATTTATTCTAATTGATATTGCTTTCTTCATGACTTATACATGTTCCTCTGACTATGAGATTATGCAACTCCCGAATACCGGAGGAACACCTTGTGTGCTATCAGACGTCACAACGTAACTGGGTGATTATAAAGATGCTCTACAGGTGTCTTCGATGGTTTTTGTTGAGTTGGCATAGATCAAGATTAGGATTTGTCACTCCGAGTATCGGAGAGGTATCTCTGGGCCCTCTCGGTAATGCACATCACTATGAGCCTTGCAAGCAATGTGACTAATGAGTTAGTCATGGGATGATGCATTACGGAACAAGTAAAAAGACTTGCCGGTAACGAGATTGAACTAGGTATGATGATACTGATGATCGGATCTTGGGCAAGTAACATACCGATGACAAAGGGAACAACGTATGTTGTTATGCGATTTGACCGATAAAGATCTTCATAGAATATGTGGGAGCCAATATAAGCATCTAGGTTATGCTATTGGTTATTGACCGGAGATGTGTCTCGGTCATGTCTACATAGTTCTCGAACCCGTAGGGTCCGCACGCTTAACGTTCGATGACGATTTGTATTATGAGTTATGTGATTTGATGTACCGAAGTTTGTTCGGGGTCTCGGATGAGATCACGGACATGACGAGGAGTCTCGAAATGGTCGAGAGGTAAAGATTCATATATAGGACGATGGTATTTAGACACCGGAAGTGTTCCAGATGATACCGGGTCATCGGAAGGGGTTCCAGGCAACCCCCGGCAAAGATATGGGCTTAATGGGCCAACTAAGGGAACACACTAGCCCACAAGGGGCTGGTGCGCCCCCTATAGGGCCATCCACGTGGGGAGAAAGGGAAAGGAGAGGAGGAAAAGGAAAGTATGAAGTAGGACTCCTACTTCCTTCCCCTCCACCTCCTTCCTTTCCCCCTTGTCCAAATATGGTAGGGGGGGATTGGAATAGGGGCCCAAGTAGGATTCCTCCTACTTGGGCGCGGCCTAGGCTGCCTCCCTCCCTCTCCCTCCTTTATATACGTGGGGAGGGCACCCCTAGAACACACAAGTTGATCTTTTAACCGTGTGCGGTGCCCCCCTCCACAGTTACACACCTCGGTCATATCGTCGTAGTGCTTAGGCGAAGCCCTGCGTTGGTAACTTCATCATCACCGTCGCCAAACCGTCGTGCAAACGGAACTCTCCCTCAGCCTCAACTGGATCAAGAGTATGAGTGACGTCATCGAGCTGAACGTGTGCTGATCGGGGAGGTGCCGTACATTCGGTACTTCAATCGGTTCGATCGCGAAGAAGTTCGACTACACCAACCGCGTTACTAAACGCTTCCGCTTTCGGTCTACGAGGGTACGTAGAAACACTCTCCCCTCTCATTGCTATGCATCTCCTAGATAGATCTTACGTGATCGTAGGTATTTTTTTTTGAAATACTGCGTTCCCCAACACATAGCACATTGCTACCTCTTGAGCATTCCGTTGGATTTCCTTGAAGAGGAAAGGATGATGCAGCAAAGTAGCGTAAGTATTTCCCTCAGTTTTTGAGAACCAAGGTATCAATCTAGTAGGAGGCTACGCGCGAGTCCCTCGTACCTGCACAAAGAAAATAACTCCTCGCAACCAACACAATAAGGGGTTGTCAATCCCTGCACGGTCACTTACGAGAGTGAGATCTGATAGATATGATAAGATAATATTTTTGGTATTTTTATGATAAAGATGCAAAGCAAAGTAAAAATCAAAGGAAATAACTAAGTATTGGAAGATTAATATGATGAAGATAGACCCAGGGGCCATAGGTTTCACTAGTGGCTTCTCTCAAGAGCATAAGTATTTTACGGTGGGTGAACGAATTACTGTTGAGCAATTGACATAATTGAGCATAGTTATGAGAATATCTAGGTATGATCATGTATATAGGCATCACGTCCGAGACAAGTAGACCGACTCCTGCCTGCATCTACTACTATTACTCCACTCACCGACCGCTATCTAGCATGCATCTAGAGTATTAAGTTCATGAAAACAGAGTAACGCCTTAAGCAAGATGACATGATGTAGAGGGATAAATTCATGCAATATGATAAAAACCCCATCTTGTTATCCTCGATGGAAACAATACAATACGTGCCTTGCTTCCCCTACTGTCACTGGGAAAGGACACCGCAAGATTGAACCCAAAGCTAAGCACTTCTCCCATTGCAAGAAAGATCAATCTAGTAGGCCAAACCAAACTGATAATTCGAAGAGACTTGCAAACATAACCAATCATACATAAAAGAATTCAGAGAAGATTCAAATATTGTTCATATATAATCTTGATCATAAACCCACAATTCATCGGTCTCAACAAACACACCGCAAAAAGAAGATTACATCGAATAGATTTCCACAAGAGAGGGGGAGAACATTGTATTGAGATCCAAAAAGATAGAAGAAGCCATGTAGCTAATAACTATGGACCCGAAGGTCCGAGGTAAACTACTCACACTTCATCGGAGGGGATATGGTGTTGATGTAGAAGCCCTCCGTGATGGATGCCCCCTCCGGCGGAGCTCTAGAACAGGCCCCAAGATGGGATCTCGTGGATACAGAAAGTTACGGCGGTGGAATTAGGGTTTTGGCTCCGTATCTGATCGTTTGGGGGTATGTAGGTATATATAGGATGAAGGAGAACGTCGGTGGAGCAACAGGGGGCCCACGAGGGTGGAGGGCGCGCCTGGGGGGGGGGGGGTAGGCGCGCCCCCTACCTCGTGGCCTCCTCCTTTATTTCTTGACGTAGGGTCCAAGTTTCCTGGATCATGTTCGGTGAGAAAATCACGTTCCCGAAGGTTCCATTCCGTTTGGACTCCGTTTGATATTCCTTTTCTTTGAAACCCTAAAATAGGCAAAAAACAACAATTCTAGGCTGGGCCTCCGGTTAATAGGTTAGTCCCAAAACTAATATAAAAGTGGATAATAAAGCCCAATAATGTCGAAAACAGTAGATAATATAGCATGGAGCAATCAAAAATTATAGATATGTCGGAGACGTATCAAGCATCCCCAAGCTTAATTCCTGCTCGTCCTCGGGTAGGTAAATGATAAAAACATAATTTTTGATGCGGAGTGATACTTGGCATAATTTTAATGTAATTCTTCTTAATTGTGGTATGAATGTTCAGATCCGAAAGATTCAAGATAAAAGTTCATATTGACATAAAAAATAATACTTCAAGCATACTAACTAAGTAATTATGTCTTCTCAAAATAACATGGCCAAAGAAAGTTCATCCCTACAAAATCATATAGTTTAGTCATGCTCCATTTTCGTCACACAAGAATGTTCTCATCATGCACAACCCTGATGACAAGCCAAGCAATTGTTTCATACTTTAGTAATCTCAAACCTATAAACTTTCACGCAATATATGAGCGCGAGCCATGGACATAGCACTATGGGTGGAATAGAATATGATGATGGGGGATATGTGGAGAAGACAAAAAGGAGAAAGTCTCACATCAACGAGGCTAATCAATGGGCTATGGAGATGCCCATCGATTGATGTTAATGCAAGGAGTAGGGATTGCCATGCAACGGATGCACTAGAGCTATAAATGTATGAAAGCTCAACAAAAGTAACTAAGTGGGTGTGCATCCAACTTGCTTGCTCATGAAGACCTAGGGCACTTGAGGAGGCCCATTGTTGGAATATACAAGCCAAGTCCTATAATGAAAAATTCCCACTAGTATATGAAAGTGACAAAACAAGAGACTCTCTATCATGAAGATTATGGTGCTACTTTGAAGCACAAGTGTGGCAAAGGATAGTAACATTGTCCCTTCTCTTTTTTATGGCCTTTCTCTCCTTTTTTTTAAATTCCTCACTTGGGACAATGCTCTAGAAAATGATGATCATCACACTTTTATTTATTTACAACTCAATGATTACAACTCGATGCTAGAACAAAAGATGACTCTATATGAATGCCTCCGGCGGTGTACCGGGATATGCAATGAACCAAGAGTGACATGTATGAAAGAATTATGAACGGTGGCTTTGCCACAAATACTATGTCAACTACATGATCATGCTAAGCAATATGACAATGATGAATGTGTCATGATAAACGGGACGGTGGAAAGTTGCATGGCAATATATCTCGGAATGGCTATGGAAATGCCATAATAGGTAGGTATGGTGGCTGTTTTGAGGAAGATATAAGGAGGTTTATGTGTGAAAGAGCGTATCGTATCACGGGGTTTGGATGCACCGGCGAAGTTTGCACCAACTCTCAATGTGAGAAAGGGCAATGCACGGTACCGAAGAGGCTAGCAATGATGGAAGGGTGAGAGTGCGTATAATCCATGGACTGAACATTAGTCATAAAGAACTCACATACTTATTGCAAAAATCTACAAGTCATCAAAAACCAAGCACTACGCGCATGCTCCTAGGGGGATAGATTGGTAGGAAAATACCATCGCTCGTCCCCGACCGCCACTCATAAGGAGGACAATCAAGGAACACCTCACGTTTCAAATTTGTTACATAACGTTTACCATACGTGCATGCTACGGGACTTGCAAACTTCAACACAAGCATTTCTCAAATTCACAACTACTCAACTAGCACGACTTTGATATTATTACCTCCATATCTCAAAACAATCATCAAGCATCAAACTTCTCTTAGTATTCAAAACACTCATAATAATTTTTTACTAATCTTGAATACCTAGCATATTAGGATTATTTAAGCAAATTACCATGCTATTTAAGACTCTCAAAATAATCTAAGTGAAGCATGAGAGATCAATAGTTTCTATAAAACAAATCCACCACCGTGCTCTAAAATATATAAGTAAAGTACTAGAGCAAAACTATATAACTCAAAAGATATAAGTGAAGCACATAGAGTATTCTAACAAATTCCAAATCATGTATGACTCAAAAGGTGTGTACAGCAAGGATGTTGTGGTAAACTAAAAAGCAAAGACTCAAATTATACAAGACGCTTCAAGCAAAACACATATCATGTGGTGAATAAAAATATAGCTCCAAATAAAGTTACCGATAGAAGTAGACGAAAGAGGGGATGCCTTCCGGGGCATCCCCAAGCTTTGGCTTTTAGTTGTCCTTAGATTATCTTGGGCGTGTCATGGGCATCCCCAAGCTTAGGCTCTTGCCACTCCTTGTTCCATAATCCATCAAATCTTTACCCAAAACTTGAAAACTTCACAACACAAAACTTAAAGTAGAAAATCTCGTGAGCTCCATTAGCGAAAGAAAACAAAAGACCACTTCAAGGTACTGTAATGAACTCATTATTTATTTATATTGGTGTTAAACCTACTGTATTCCAACTTCTCTATGGTTTATAAACTATTTTACTAGTCATAGATTCATCAAAATAAGCAAACAACACATGAAAAACAGAATCTGTCAAAAACAGAACAGTCTATAGTAATCTGTAGCTAGCGCAAGATCTGGAACCCCAAAAATTCTAAAATAAATTGCTGGACGTGAGGAATTTATCTATCAATCATATGCAAAAATAATTAACTAAATATCACTTTCTAAATAAAAATGGCAGCAGTTCTCGTGAGCGCTAAAGTTTCTGTTTTTTACAGCAAGATTAACAAGACTTTCCCCAAGTCTTCCCAACGGTTCTACTTGGCACAAACACTAATTAAACACAAAAAACACAACCAAAACAGAGGCTAGGTAAATTATTTATTACAAAACAGGAGCAAAAATCAAGGAATAAAAATAAAATTGGGTTGCCTCCCAACAAGCGCTATCGTTTAACGCGGGCATAACAAGCAAGGATAGATCTAGGTATTGCCATCTTTGGTAGGCAATCCATAAGTGGCTCTCATAATAGATTCATAAGGTAATTTAATCTTCTTTCTAGGAAAGTGTTCCATGCCTTTCCTTAACGGACATTGGAATCTAATATTTCCTTCCTTCATATCAATAATTGCACCAATTGTTCTAAGGAAAGGTCTACCAAGGATAATAGGACATGAAGGATTTCAATCTATGTCAAGAACAATAAAATCTACAGGCACATAATTCCTATTTGCGACAATAAGAACATCATTAATTCTTCCCATTGGTTTCTTAATAGTGGAATCCGCAAGGTGCAAGTTTAGAGAGCAATCATCAAAATCACGGAAACCTAACAAATCACACAAAGTCTTTGGAATTGTGGAAACACTAGCACCCAAATCACATAAAGCATATAACTCATGATCTTTAATCTTAATTTTAATAGTTGGTTCCCACTCATCTTAAAGTTTTCTAGGGATAGAAACTTCCAACTCAAGTTTTTCTTCATAAGATTGCATCAAGGTATCAACAATATGTTTAGTAAACGCTTTATTTTGACTATAAGCATGAGGAGAATTTAGCACGGATTGCAACAAGGAAATACAATCAATCAAAGAGCAATTTTCATAATTAAATTCCTTGAAATCCAAAATAGTGGGTTTAGCAACATCTATGGTTTTAATTTCTTCAGTCCCACTTTCATCAAATTTAGCATCAAGATCTAAAAACTCCGAATTTTTGGAACGCCTTCTAGGTAAACGGTGATCATATTCAGTCCCAACATTATCAATATTCATATTGCAAAACAAAGCTTTAATAGGGGACACATCAATAACTTTTAGATCTTCATCTTTATTTTCATAGGAACTAGAAGAACACGCTCTTATAAAGGCATCTTTCTTAGCACGCATCCTAGCGGTTCTTTCTTTGCACTCATCAATAGAAATTCTCATGGCTTTGAGAGACTCATTGATATCATGCTTAGGAGGAATAGATCTAAGTTCCAAAGAATCAACATCAAGAGAAATTCTATCAACGTTCCTAGCCAACTCATCAATCTTAAGCAATTTTTCTTCAATCAAAGCATTGAAATTCTTTTGCGAAGTAATAAATTCTTTAATATTAGATTCAAAATCAGAGGGCATCTTATTATAATTTCCAAAAGAATTGTTGTAGGAATTACCATAATTATTTGAGGGATTACTAGGATAAGGCCTAGGATTAAAATTTCCTCTATATGCGTTGTTACCAAAATTGTTCCTACCAACAAAATTCACATCCATAGATTCATTATTATTCTCAATCAAAGTAGACAAGGGCATATCATTAGGATCAGAAGAAACACTCTTACTAGCAAATAATTTCATAAGTTCATCCATCTTTCCACTCAAAACATTAATTTCTTCTATCGCATGCACCTTTTTATTTGTAGATCTTTCAGTATGCCATTGAGAATAATTAACCATAATATTATCTAGGAGTTTAGTAACTTCTCCTAAAGTGATTTCCATAAAAGTGCCTCCCGCGGCCGAATCTAAAAGATTTCTAGAAGCAAAATTCAAACCGGCATAAAAATTTTGTATAATCATCCACAAATTCAAACCATGAGTAGGGCAATTACGTATCATTAATTTCATCCTCTCCCAAGCTTGTGCAACATGTTCATGATCAAGTTGCTTAAAATTCATAATATCGTTTCTAAGGGAGATGATCTTAGCGGGAGGAAAATACTTAGAGATAAAAACATCTTTGCACTTGTTCTAAGAATCAATACTATTTTTAGGCAAAGACAAAAACCAAGCTTTAGCACGATCTCTAAGCGAAAAAGGAAATAGTTTCAACTTAACAATATCGTTGTCCACATCTTTCTTCTTTTGCATATCACACAAATCAACGAAGCTATTTAGATGGGTAGCAGCATCTTCACTAGGAAGGCTGGAAAACAGATCTTTCATGACAAGATTCAGCAAAGCGGCATTAATTTCACAAGATTCAGCATCGGTAAGAGGAGCAATCGGAGTGCTAATAAAATCATTGTTGTTTGTATTGGTAAAGTCGCAAAATTTAGTGTTACCTTGAGCCATCATGACAAGCAAGCAATCCAACACACAAGCAAACAAAAAGCAAGTGGGCAAAAAGAGGCAAATAGAGAAAGAGAGGGAGGATAGAGAGAGAGAGGGCGAATAAAACGGCAATGGTGAAGTGGGGGAGAGGAAAACGAGAGGCAAATGGCAAATAATGTAATGCGGGAGATAAGGGTTGTGATGGGTACTTGGTATGTTGACTTTTGCGTAGACTCCCCGGCAACGGCGCCAGAAATCTTCTTGCTACCTCTTGAGCACACCGTTGGATTTCTTTAAAGAGAAAATGATGATGCAGCAAAATAGCGTAAGTATTTCCGTCAGTTTTTGAGAACCAAGGTATCAATCCAGTAGGAGGCTACGCATGAGTCCTTCATACCTGCACAAAGCAAATAACTCCTCGCAACCAACGCGATAAGGGGCTGTCAATCCCTTCACGGTCACTTACGAGAGTGAGATCTGATAGATATGATAAGATAATTTTTTTGGTATTTTTATGATAAAGATGCAAAGCAAAGTAAAAAGCAAAGGAAATAACTAAGTATTGGAAGATTAATATGATGAAGATAGACTCGGGGGCCATAGGTTTCACTAGTGGCTTCTCTCATGAGCATACGTATTTTACGGTGGATGAACGAATTACTGTCACTACTAGGAAAAGGGCTATAGATGATATGGACACTAATGGCACACCGTGTATGTGGTGCGCCATTAGTAATATCTATATCTATCTATCTATCTATCTATCTATCTATCTATCTATCTATCTATCTATACTAATTACCGACTTCTAGTAAATTCCCACGTTAATTAGAAAATAGGAGCCGTTAATCTGGTGGGACCGAGTTATAACGGTGTAGATTAGTTCCTTCAAAACAACGCAACTATGCCATGAAGTTTTTTTTTGAGGGACACCTATGCCATCAAATTATGTGCATGTCACGTAAAAAGAAGATATTCCCACGTCTTGCTTTTTTTCCAGGGAGGCACGCATCTTCTTTTGCATGCGTGAGTTTTATTAGCTTAATTAATGGCCCACCAAAGCATTGTAAAATAATAAGGCCCAGCAAGGATGGCATCTTCACGTTATATTTTCCCAACAGATCATGGTACCTAGAAAGAAAATCTCAATAGATCGTCGATCCATGGAAAATCGATCTCCCCAAAAGGCTCCTCCATATCACCGCGTCTCCCAGCGACTCCAAGCAGCGATCGATCTTCCTCGCACCTAATCTCCTTGGCATACGCTGGTGATGGATGACGCAGGGTAGAATAAGGTGTGCCGATGGTGGTTTAAAGTAGATCGTTTTGTTGGCAGCAGTGTATCTCCAATTGATCGCAAATCAAATTGTGTCATCTCCTCTGGCAAATCCGGAGGTTTGCGCTGCAACAGCTCTACCTCTCAGTTTGATGAAGGATCGAGGTGGCGGCATATTAGATTGACCAGGTTTGGCAGAGGCAGTAACCCTAGGTACGACGACCCAGCACTCCAGACCAAAGTCCTCACTTGAGAAACTCAGATCTGCTCGGAGGGTCTGAGCCCATCGTTCGTTTGGCTGCTCCCCAAATTGCATCTCCTCTCTCCGTCTCGATCTGCTGCATTTGCACGAGTACGTCCATGCAGTAAATTTTCAGAACCAAGTGGGCATACTTCATGTAGAGGCCAGCATCTACAAGTGACTGCATGCATATACATGACAGGTGTTGTTTAGACGCGGCATGTACCGTGGTAGGAGGAAGCTTCACGGCTTTGATACATGCATGGCCAACGTACAAAGAATTGGTGGCACAGCGATTTACATCTTTGATGTTGTTGAGTTCGTCCTAGGTTGTCCGTTTCCATCTCCACAGGCAAGTAACTTACCATCATTTTTTTAAGCTTCATGCTTAACTTCCAGTCCGTTGGACTCATGGGGACCCCCAATAAATTATCTTGATACCTAGCGTATGATTTAATCACCATGTACATGCCCATCCAATACAGCACGTCTAGACTTGATTATGTTGTATTGGCTGTAGCCAATTCAGTAAGTGGCAGAGCAAACATCTAGACAGTGTGTGTACAGAGCTCAGTAAATATCTTAGTTTATTCTAATTTCTTATAATTCATTTGATGTTATATCTTATATGTAAATAAGACCTATGTACATAATCTTTTGACAAAGTAATCGATCTAACATTTGAACGCCTACGTCCTTATGTCTCTTAATAAACCTGACTGGAGGTGTGGTGATTGGCAGCCAAATCTGACAGTGCCGCTGAAAGAACAAAGAGACAACGAGTACACTCTCTACAATCCCCAAAGAATTAATTGTTGTTTCCTATGGAGGATTTGGATTTCGTCGTTATTCTCTGAATTGATATTGCACTATATTTCTACTTATTCTGCCTTTTTTGTAATATTAAGCTGAGGAATTGGTACCTAGACTTTGAATATGTTCCTATACATTTACTCTGAGTTATATCAGTTTCTGTTTTTCTCCAAGAATCACATCTAATAGACTATATATTTTCTTTGTTGATCTGGTGGTCGAATTAAAAAATGGTTGCAGACAAAATTAAGGCTAGCTGAAGGGAGTATTTGAGTTCTACGATTTTCCATTTATATTGTTTTTTTATTGTTTGGCGAACGTGAATCACTTCCAGGACGAGAAGCTAAGGCACTTCCCTTGCCTTATTCCTGAAGGTGAAGTGCTATGCCTCCTTTCCTGATTGGATATTTTCATTGTGGATATTCAGAGCAGTATTCAACTCTGCTGACTTATATTAGATTCATCAACAGAAATAAATATACAAGGTGAAGGTAATTCAACTAAACTATATGATTTGTGGGGTTCACTCTCCATAAACAACATGAGGAAAATAATGTATAGTATCAGTTCACAAGGATGTGTAGAGAATTATAAATAGGCCATATGCAATATTATAGGGACAGTGGCAGCAGGCGACCAATCGCCAAGGAGGATTACTATGTATTTTTCTTTTTTTCTGTACATCACATTTGAACATATATGTTCATGAAGTTGTATATGTGTATACTACAAGGGAACATATGTCTATGTGCATATTTTTTTTCTTCAGATTTTTGAGATGTGAAAAAAGCATTTTCGCTGAAGGACAATAAAGAGCTCTGTCGAGCTCAGTTGCTTCTTCATCTCTTCAACAGCTTGAGTTCTCTATTGAGAGTTCTTTTTATACTTCTAATACTCAAAGCTATATTCATGCTCTGTACCTTTATTGTGAAGTTAACTGAACCTTGATTTTCTTTCTGGGCAGCCAGTTCATAGTGTACTATCAATATTTGTGTATGTGTATGCAACTGAGCTGAACATTTAGATCATATATGCCGGAACCTTTCCATTCCTATGTGCTTTATATTCTTATGTTACAGTTTGAAAACCAGCCATCGATTATTATAATTGCGGTATGATTGTCAACCCCCATAATAAGGAACTTCACATATATAGGGTTACGCTATTCGTCACCCTGGGTGAGGAATAGTTATTCTTCACCCCCTCTCTATTTTGACATCAATGCACCGTATTTTTACGTTTCGTAAATTATGTCTTATTTCATACATAAAAAGAGAACGTAAGAAAATATGTACTCGCCGTAAAAAATATTTTATGTTACGTAAAATTACGAATATAAAAACATAGTGTAAAACATACATAAAATGTGATTTTTCTGGTCTTATAACCTATATTTTTGTTTTTTTATACAAAATTTTACATATTGAATCAATATGCATGTAACTATTTATATTTTAAACGTAATTTATTTAGAAAGCGATCGTAAGATTACCTTGGGTGAAGAATAAATTATGTTGCACCCTGGGTAATCTTACAATCATTTCATAATTAAATTACTTTTGGAATTCAAATAGTTACATTTCTACTGATTCACTATGTAAAATTTGACATAAGAAAATAAAAATATGTGTCATAAGACAATTTTGCAGATTATGTGTATTTTAGACTATGTTTTTACGTTTGTAATTTTACATAATATAAAATATTTTTACGGCGATTATATATTTTCTTACGGTCTCTTTTTGCGTCGGAAATAAGACAAAACTTACGAAACGTAAAATTACGATGGATTGATGGTAAAATAGAGGGGGGGTGAAGAATAACTATTCCTCACCCAGGGTGACGAATAGCGCGACCACAGAATCATATATATATATATATATATATATATATATATATATATATATATATATATATATATATGCCTTACCAGCTGTCCTCCAAACTTTAATTAAGGTATCATGAGGGTTGCACAATCTGTATTGTAGAATATTATCTTCAATTATGATTATGTGTTTATACATTTTGCCCTCTTCACCAACATTATCTTATTTGTCATTTGTTATTTGTAGTACGCTATTCGCCATGTACAACCATATAGGTTTATTCTTATACTATTTTGGATGAAATTTCAGGTCATATGAACCACTCATCACATTTTGTTTTGCTAGCTATGTATCCAGCAGAATGATATATCTTCGACAAAAAATATTGTTGTGTGGTTGTATTCTTTGTCCTTTATTTCACTTGGACAATCTTAAAGCTGCATCCGAGTGTCATGTTTCCAGATGTTTTTTTCGGAAGGACGCACAATAGCCACCAAAGATGAGGGTGCATTGGATTATGCTCTTTCATGGAATTGTGCGCAATGGAGCACTCACTTCTCTAATAGTGCTATTGCAGGAATCTCCTCTAATTAATCAGGATCTGTAAAAGTAAGTTGCACTGTTTCGTATGCAATTATTTCTAAGCTAGGAGTGGCTATGGATGATACTTTCTATTTTTAAACTTCAGTAAGGAGTGGAAATTTTTTAAGCATTGTAAGATGTGTGTGATATGACCATCTGAAGCTCTTTGACTAGCTCATGTGATTTTTTATTTTTCATTAGATTGCTCACCGAATAGCTTTTCATCCTATAGGATTCTCTGATGTAGTTTTTTTAATCAACGCTTCATGTGATAGCGTGAATGTTGTGGTGCGTGAGGTCACATCTATCACATTGTGGACTGAAGATTACATCTACAAGGGTAGAATTCTCTATAGCCAAAGCATAACTCAAATTGGTTATCATATTTTAGTAGTATAATGATCTTTGATAAGTTTTTCCATCTTGGTCTATCTCAGTATATGGAGAAAAATATTCAAACAGAAAGGACTATAGAAAAGCTCCTGAGTAAAGACTAAGATTTGAAATGTCAAAATTTTGCATCAAAAAAGTTAAATGTTAAGCAAATACAAAAATCTACTAATACTAAATAAAATAATATTTATCTTCAACTTTCCCATTGGATGGGCCAAACTCATAGTAAATCAAGCGAACAATAAATGTTTAACTTTCCAGGTCTGCTCTGTCCCTGAAAAACAAAACCTAAGTATTGTGGTAGGAGATATACCATAACCTTATAACCACCTAAGAATCCCAATGAAAGCTCGAGAACAGGAGAATTGCATAGATAAATGCATGATAATTCAACCAATTTGAAAAAGAATAATAGCATTAGCTTTTAACGTAAGTTTCATTGTTAAATCAACTTAATTTGATATAGTTTTGAAACAAATCACTTCTACATTTTTGCTATTTAATAGAAAATAGTAGAAGGACCTTTTCTAACATGCATATTCATAATTTATCTAAAAGTACATTACATAGTAATTGAAAACCATCTCTAACATGCATATCTAGAATTTATCTAAAAGTACATAATATAGTAATTTAAAACCTTCTCTAACATGCATATTTATGAGTTATCTAAAAGTACATTATATAGTATTTTTTTAAAAGTAAATGATACACTAGCCCGTTCGAATGCACGGGTTGTCGACTAGTATTACTAATCTTGCACCTGGTGTGTGGTGCGCCATTAGTAGTTTTGATTTTTTTTTTAAAAATTTTTGTTAGTAATGGCGCATCATGGGATAGTGCGCCATTACTAGTTGACATAGTAATGACGCACCACACCCACCGTGCGCCATTAATAGTTTTGGAAAAAAATAAAAATTTTTGTTAGTAATGGCGCACCACTGGTGCGCCATTACTAACAATTTTTTTTTTCAAAACTACTAATGGCGCACTAGTAATGGCGCACCGTCCACTGGTGCGCCATTACTAACACAATTTTTTTTCAAAACTACTAATGGCGCATCACACACCAGGTGCGCTATTAGTAATATATTTAGCACCAGGGTTACTAATGGCGGGTGCGCTATTAGTAACCCTAGCGCTAAATGCACACCCGTGGACCGCCTTTTCAGTTTTAAAAAAACATAAAAGAAAATGATGGAAATGTCAAAAAAATAAAAAATAATAAGTTTCC
Organism: Triticum urartu; assembly: GCF_003073215.2. NCBI lineage: Eukaryota > Viridiplantae > Streptophyta > Magnoliopsida > Poales > Poaceae > Triticum > Triticum urartu. The sequence continues at coordinate 28,505,533 of NC_053022.1, forward strand.
CGTGTGATATGTGGTCTAGTTGTTGGGAAAATTTACAAATATGAATTTCGACTTTATTTCCAAATTTTCTCTGGAATTTAGTAAAATGGGCATAACTTTTGCATACGAACTTGGATTAAAAAGTTTTTTATATGAAAAATCATCTACTCGAAAAGTTATATCCGAATTGAATTGGGGGAACTTTGTTCAACATCTTCAAAATCCCCAAAAACCTAACAGAACGAAAGATACGAGGCTTTTAAGATCTAGAGGGGGAAAAATGAAAAAAAATTCAAACTTACTAGTGGCGCACCATTGGCCAGGTGCGCCACTAGTAACAGAAAAAAAATTTGTTTCAATTTTTTTTCAAAATATGATACGTAATATGACCGGGAAGTTTGAAATATTTTTTCAAAATTTCATCATATTCACGAACATGAACAAAGTCCTAGACATCAACCAGGTTTAATAGGATTGATATGATATATATATCAACAAGTGCCTCTGAAGTGAGCTGGTGCTGGGGTTGGATAGAACTGCGAAGTTAAGTGTGCTCGGGCTGGAGTAGTGTGAGGATGAGTGACCTTCCGGGAAATTTGACCACAGATAGCGATTTGACTTGAGATTAAGCCATAGTGACCCGAGATTAAGAAAAAACGTTTTTTTTAAAAAAATTGTTACTAATGGCGCACTTCTATGTGGTGCGCCATTAGTATACCAACGATTTGACTTGAGATGAAGCCATAGTGACCGAGATTAAGAAAAAAATGATACTAATGGCGCACCACATGTGCGCAATTAGTAAAAAATACTAATGGCATGATGCTAGTGGCGCACCTGTAGTGCGCCATTAGTAGGCAAAACAGGTGCACCACTAGTAGGCGTTTTCCTAGTAGTGTGTTAAGCAATTGACATAATTGAGCATAGTTTTGATAATATCTAGGTATGATCATGTATATAGGCATCACGTCCGAGACAAGTAGACTGACTCCTGCCTGCATCAACTACTATTACTCCACTCATCGACCGCTATCCAGCATGCATCTAGAGTATTAAGTTCATGAAAACAGAGTAACGCCTTAAGCAAGATGACATGATGTAGAGGGATAAATTCATGCAATATGATAAAAAAAACCATCTTGTTATCCTCGATGGCAACAATGCAATACGTGCCTTGCTGCCCCTACTGTCACTGAGAAAGGACACCGTAAGATTGAACCCAAAACTAAGCACTTCTCCCATTGCAAGAAAGACCAATCTAGTAGGCCAAACCAAACAGATAATTTGAAGAGACTTGCAAAGATAACCAATCATACATAAAAGAATTCAGAGAAGATTCAAATATTGTTCATAGATAATCTTGATCATAAACCCACAATTCATAGGTCTCAACAAACACACCGCAAAAATAAGATTACAGCAAATAGATCTCCACAAGAGAGGGGGAGAACATTGTATTGAGATCCAAAAAGAGAGAAGAAGCTATCTAGCTAACAACTATGGACCCAAAGGTCTGAGGTAAACTACTCACACTTCATCGGAGGGGCTATGGTGTTGATGTAGAAGCCCTCCGTGATGGATGCCCCCTCCGGCGGAGCTCCGGAACAGGCCCCAAGATGGGATCTCGTGGATACAGAAAGTTACGGCAGTGGAATTAGGGTTTTGGCTCCGTATCTGGTCGTTTGGGGGTACGTAGGTATATATAGGAGGAAGGATTACGTCGGTGGAGCAACAGGGGGCCCACGAGGGTGGAGGGTGCGCCTGGGGGGGGGGGGGGTAGGCGTGCCCCTACCTCGTGGCCTCCTCCTTTATTTCTTGACGTAGGGTCCTAGTCTCCTGGATCATGTTCGGTGAGAAAATCACGTTCCCGAAGGTTTCATTCCGTTTGGACTGCGTTTGATATTCATTTTCTTTGAAACCCTAAAATAGGCAAAAAAACATCAATTCTGGGCTGGGCCTCTGGTTAATAGGTTAGTCCCAAAAATAATATAAAAGTGGATAATAAAGCTCAATAATGTCCAAAACAGTAGATAATATAGGATGGAGCAATCAAAAATTATAGATACGTTGGAGACGTATCACACATCTCCAACCTAAAATAAGCGGCATAAATTTCAAATAATTTAGTCCCAAGTTAGGTAGCTGAAGGCTGACAAAGGAATCCAACTTCTGGTCTTGCGCCTGAAAATTGGGGTAGAGAGTAAATTCTAGGCTATTTATGAATCTATGTGAAGAAGACGTTAATTGTATAACCATTACACCTAATGCGTTCTCTCTCCTCACATCTCATAGCGTTCCCTCTCTTGGCCATCTACGCCCCGTTTTCCCTAAAATTTGGCAAGTTTTCACTACTGCAATTACGACCTAGCAGGGACATCTTAGTCCAAAATTGCTCTTTCTGCTGCTTGTGATCTTCATAAAAAAATGCGCCAAATATTGAGGGGTGGTGGGAATATAAGTTTTTGATGTGATATCCTGCTGATTTGGGAGATGAAATCTAAGGCCTACTTAGAAGGAACACACTTGTGCAAGAGTTTGTGATCTTGGTAAAAATTTGTGTGCCAAATATTGAGGGGTTGTAGGAGCTGTTGATGTGATATCCTGCTAATCTGGGAGATGAAATCTAAAGCATGTTTAGACATACCAAACTTGTTCAAGAGTTCACCATCCACATTTCAATTATTAATCACCATAGAATTGAAAACACACTGATACATTGATCTTTAAGACTTGTCAGTCATGCATGATAGCTGATCAGAGTTACAATGTTAAATTATCACTAACCATTTGTTCTCCATGACTGTAAGTGGTGACAATTTAAAAGATTTTGTGTATGCACATACGAAATGGAATGTTGAAATTATAACTACGTGATGTTGTGATTTGTATTCATGTGCAACCCAAAGAGACCATCCAGAAATGGCATCACAGATCAACCACTTTGATAGAGCCGGTTAGGGACAAGATTGTGCTTGTTGCCTTTGTGATAGCTAGCACTAAACAGATCACTCGTTGGTGATGAATCTCATCACAGACAAGCCAGCTAGTCCGTCAATGATGATGAAATCATCATTGATGGGCCGCTAACACGTCAGTGATGACACGTTTTGGCTTGACAGTTCTATTTGGCGTTGTAGTAGTGAATATTTCCTTGCTTGCTGATACGTCTCCAACGTATCTATAATTTTTGATTGTTCCATGCTATTATATTATCAACCTTGGATGTTTTATATGCATTTATATGCTATTTTATATGATTTTTGGGACAAACCTATTAACCTAGAGCCCAGTGCCAGTTTCTGTTTTTTCCTTGTTTTAGAGTATCGCAGAAAAGGAAAATCAAATGGAGTCCAATTGACCTGAAAATTCACGGAACTTATTTTTGGAAGGAAAGCAACCCGGGAGACTTGGAGTCCACGTCAAGGAAGCTTCAAGGAGGCCACGAGGTAGGGGGGCGCGCCCTCCACCCTCATGGCTCCCCCGACGTACTTCTTCCTCCTATATATATATCCATATACCCTAAAAACATCCGGGAGCACAATAGATCGGGATTTCCGCCGCCATAAGCCTCCGTAGCCACCGAAAGCCAATCTAGACCCGTTTCGGCACCCTGCCGGAGGGGGAATCCCTCTCCGGTGGCCATCTTCATCATCCCGGTGCTCTCCATGACGAGGAGGGAGTAGTTCTCCCTCGGGGCTGAGGGTATGTACCAGTAGCTATGTGTTTGATCTCTCTCTCTCTCTCTCTCTCGTGTTCTTGAGGTGATACGATCTTGATGTATCGCGAGCTTTGCTATTATATTTGGATCCTATGATGTTTTCTCCCCCCTCTACTCTCTTGTAATGGATTGAGTTTTCCCTTTGAAGTTATCTTATCGGATTGAGTCTTTAAAGATTTGAGAACACTTGATGTATGTCTTGCCGTGCGTATCTGTGGTGACAATGGGATACCACGTGATTCACTTGATGTATGTTTTGGTGATCAACTTGCGGGTTCCGCCCATGAACCTATGCATAGGGGTTGGAACACGTTTTCGTCGTGATTCTCCGGTAGAAACTTTGGGGCACTCTTTGAGGTTCTATGTGTTGGTTTAATAGATGAATCTGAGATTGTGTGATGCACATCGTATAATCATACCTACGGATACTTGAGGTGACATTGGAGTATCTAGCTGACATTAGGGTTTTGGTTGATTTGTGTCTTAAGGTGTTATTCTAGTACGAACTCTAGGGCTGTTTCGTACACTTATAGGAATAGCCCAACGGATTGATTGGAATGAATAACTTTGAGGTGGTTCCGTACCCTACCATAATCTCTTCGTTTGTTCTCCGCTATTAGTGACTTTGGAGTGACTCTTTGTTGCATGTTGAGGGATAGTTATATGATCCAATTATGTTATTATTGTTGAGGGAACTTGCACTAGCGAAAGTATGAACCCTAGGCCTTGTTTCAATGCATTGCAATACCATTTATGCTCACTTTTATCATTAGTTACCTTGCTGTTTTTATATTTTCAGATTACAAAAACTATTATCTACCATCCATATACCACTTGTATCACCATCTCTTCGCCGAACTAGTGCACCTATACAATTTACCATTGTATTGGGTGTGTTGGGGACATAAGAGACTCTTTGTTATTTGGTTGCAGGGTTGCTTGAGAGAGACCATCTTCATCCTACGCCTCCTACGGATTGATAAACCTTAGGTCATCCACTTGAGGGAAATTTGCTATTGTCCTACAAACCTCTGCACTTGGAGGCCCAACAACGTCTACAAGAAGAAGGTTGTGTGGTATACATCAAGCTCTTTTCTGGCGCCGTTGCGGGGGAGGTGAGTGCTTGAAGGTATATCTTTAGATCTTGCAATAGAGTCTTTTAGTTTCTTGTTTTAGCACTAGTCTAGTTTATAAAAGAAAACTACAAAAAAATGGAATTAAGGGTATCTCATATGCTTCATCTTTTTAATATCTATCATGAAAATAAGGATTCCGATAATTGTGCTCAAGTGCTAGAAGAAGAATGCATTAGAATGTTTGGCACTAAATATTTGAATGATGAGCATGATTGCAATGTTGTTAGTATGAATTCGTTGAATATCTATGATGCTAATGATATGCAAAGCCACAATCTTGGGGAAGCTATGTTTAATGAAGATGATATTTTTTGCCCCCCAAGCTTTGATGAGAAAATTTACTATGATGAAAGCATGCCTCCTATCTATGATGATTATTGTGATGACACGTATGCTTTAAATAATAATGATAACCATGAAAATTGTCATCTTGATCTTAATTTTCAATCACATGATAGTTATTTTGTTGAGTTTGCTCCCACTATTATTCATGAGAAGAAATTTGCTTATGTGGAGAGTAGTAAATTTTCTATGCTTGTAGATCATGAAAAGAATGCTTTAGGTGCTGGTTATATTGTTGAATTCATTCATTATGCTACTGAAAATTATTATGAGGGAGGAACTTATGCTTGTAGGAATTGCAATAATACCAAGTTTCCTCTCTATGTACTTAAAGTTTTGAAGTTATGCTTGTTTTACCTTCCTATGCAAGTTGATTCTTGTCCCCACAAGTTGTTTGCTCACAAAATCCCTATGCATAGGAAGTGGGTTAGACTTAAATGTGCTAGTCATATTCTTCATGATGCTCTCTTTATGTTACAATCCTTATCTTCTATATGAGCATCGTTGAAATCATCATGCCTAGCTAGGGGCGTTAAACGATAGCGCTTGTTGGGAGGCAACCCAATTTTATTTTTAATACTTGCTTTTTGTTCCTGTTTAGTACTAAATAATTCATCTAGCCTCTGTTTAGATGTGGTTTTATGCTTTTAATTAGTGTTTGTGCCAAGTAGAACCGTTGGGAAGACTTGGGGAAAGTCTTGTTGATCTTGCTGTAAAAAAACAGAAACTTTAGCGCTCACGAGAATTGCTACCATTTTTATTTGAAAAGTGCTATTTAGTTAATTATTTTTTCAGATGATTAATAGATAAATTCCTCAGGTCCATAAATTTATTTGAGAATTTTATGAGTTCCATAAGTATACGTTTGATCCAGATTACTACAGACTGTTCTGTTTTTGACAGATTCTGTCTTCATTGTGTTGTTTGCTTATTTTGATGAATCTATGAGTAGTATCGGAGGGTATGAACCATAGAGAAGTTGGAATACAGTAGATATTACACCAATATGAATTTATAATGAGTTCATTACAGTACCTTATGATGGTGATTTTCTTTCTTATAGTAACGGAGCTTACGAGTTTTCTATTAAGTTTTGTGTTGTGAAGTTTTCAAGTTTAGGGTAAAGATTCGATGGACTATGGAATAAGGAGTGGCAAGAGCCTAATATTGGGGATGCCCAAGGCACCCCAAGGTAATATTCAAGGACAACCAATAGCCTAAGCTTGGGGATGCCCCGGAAGGCATCCCCTCTTTCGTCTTCGTTCATCGGTAACTTTACTTGGAGCTATATTTTTATTCGTCACATGATATGTGTTTTGCTTGGAGCGTCATTTTATTTCCTTTAGTTTTGCTTGCTGTTTGAATAAAATACTAAGATCTGAAATTATTAATTGTCAGAGAGTCTTCACATAGTTGCATAATTATTCGACTACTCATTGATCTTCATTTATATCTTTCGGAGTAGTTTGTCATTTGCTCTAGTGCTTCACTTATATCTTTTAGAGCATGGTGGTAGTTTTATTTTATAGAAATAATTTATCTCTCATGCTTCACTTATATTATTTTGAGAGTCTTTAGAACAGCATGGTAGTTTGCTTTGGTTATGAAACTAGTCCTAATATGATGGTCATCCAAGAGGGATATAATAAAAACTTTCATATGAAGTGCATTGAATACTAAGAGAAGTTTGATACTTGATAATTATTTTGAGATATGGAGATGGTTATATTAGAGTCATGCTAGTTGAGTGGTTGTGAATTTGAGAAATACTTGTGTTGAAGTTTGTGATTCCCGTAGCATGCACGTATGGTGAACCGTTATGTGATGAAGTCGGAGCATGATTTATTTATTGATTGTCTTCCTTATGAGTGGCGGTCGGGGACGAGCGATGGTATTTTCCTACCAATCTATCCCCCTAGGAGCATGCGCGTAGTACTTTGTTTCGATAACTAATAGATTTTTGCAATAAGTATGTGAGTTCTTTATGACTAATGTTGAGTCCATGGATTATACGCACTCTCACCCTTCCACCATTGCTAGCCTCTCTAGTACCGCGCAACTTTCATCGGTACCTTAAACCCCACCATATACCTTCCTCAAAACAGCCACCATACCTACCTATTATGGTGTTTCCATAGCCATTCCGAGATATATTGCCAAGCAACTTTCCACCGTTCCATTATTATGACACGCTTCATCATTGTCATATTGCTTGCATGATCATGTAGTTGACATCGTATTTGTGGCAAAGGCACCGTTCATAATTCTTTCATACATGTCACTCATGCATCATTGCACATCCCGGTACACCGCCGGAGGCATTCATATAGAGTCATATCTTGTTCTAAGTATCGAGTTGTAATTCCTGAGTTGTAAGTAAATAAAAGTGTGACGATCATCATTATTAGAGCATTGTCCCAGTGAGGAAAGGATGATGGAGACTATGATTCCCCCACAAGTCGGGATGAGACTCCAGACGAAAATAAATAAAAGAGGCCAAAGAAGCCCAAATAAAAAAAGAAGAGAAAAGAGGCCATAAAAAAAGAGAAAAGGCCCAAATAAAAAAATGAGAGAAAAAGAGAGAAGGGGCAATGCTACTATCCTTTTACCACACTTGTGCTTCAAATTAGCACCATGATCTTCATGATAGAGAGTCTCCTATGTTGTCACTTTCATATACTAGTGGGAATTATTCATTATAGAACTTGGCTTGTATATTCCAATGATGGGCTTCCTCAAAACGCCCTAGGTCTTCGTGAGCAAGCGAGTTGGATGCACACCCACTAGTTTCTTTTGTTGAGCTTTCATATACTTATAGCTCTAGTGCATCCGTTGCATGGCAATCCCTACTCACTCACATTGATATCTATTGATGGGCATCTCCATAGCTGGTTGATACGCCTAGTTGATGTGAGACTATATTCTCCTTTTTGTCTTCTCCACAACCACCATTCTATTCCACCTATAGTGCTATGTCCATGGCTCACGCTCATGTATTGCATGAAGATTGAAAAAGTTTGAGAACATCAAAATTATGCAAAAATTGCTTGGCTTGTCATCGGGGTTGTGCATGATTTAAATAATTTGTGTGGTGAAGATGGAGCATAGCCAGACTATATGATTTTGTAGGGATAGCTTTCTTTGGCCATGTTATTTTGAGAAGACATGATTGCTTAGTTAGTATGCTTGAAGTATTATTATTTTTATATCAATATTAAACTTTTGTCTTGAATCTTATGGATCTGAATATTCTTGCTACAATAAAGAGAAATACATGATGAATATGTTAGGTAGCATTTCACATCAAAAATTCTGTTTTTATTATTTACCTACTCGAGGACGAGCAGGAATTAAGCTTGGGGATGCTGATACGTCTCCAACGTATCTATAATTTTTGATTGTTCCATGCTATTATATTATCAACCTTGGATGTTTTATATACATTTATATGCTATTTTATATGATTTTTGGGACTAACCTATTAACCCAGAGCCCAGTGCCAGTTTCTATTTTTTCCTTGTTTTAGAGTATCACAGAAAAGGAAAATCAAACGTAGTCCAATTGACCTGAAACTTCACGAATCTTATTTTTAGAAGGAAAGCAACCCGGGAGACTTGGAGTCCACGTCAAGGAAGCTTCGAGGAGGCCACGAGGTAGGGGGCACGCCCGCCCCCCTGGGCGCGCCCTCCACCCTCGTGGGCCCCTCGTGGCTCCCCCGACGTACTTCTTCCTCCTATATATATCCATATAACCTAAAAACATCCGGGAGCACAATAGATCGGGAGTTCCGTTGCCAGAAGCCTCCGTAGCCACCGAAAGCCAATCTAGACCCGTTCCGGCACCCTGCCAGAGGGGGAATCCCTCTCCGGTGGCCATCTTCATCATCCCGGTGCTCTCCATGACGAGGAGGGAGTAGTTCTCCCTCGGGGCTGAGGGTATGTACCAGTAGCTATGTGTTTGATCTCTCTCTCTCTCTCATGTTCTTGAGGTGATACGATCTTGATGTATCGTGTGCTTTGCTATTATATTTGGATCCTATGATGTTTTCTCCCCCCTCTACTCTCTTGTAATGGATTGAGTTTCCCCTTTGAAGTTATCTTATCGGATTGAGTCTTTAAAGATTTGAGAACACTTGATGTATGTCTTGCCGTGTGTATCTGTGGTGACAATGGGATACCACGTGATTCACTTGATGTATGTTTTGGTGAGAAACTTGTGGGTTCCGCCCATGAACCTATGCATAGGGGTTGGCACACATTTTCGTCGTGATTCTCCGGTAGGAACTTTGGGGCACTCTTTGAGGTTCTATGTCTTGGTTGAATAGATGAATATGAGATTGTGTGATGCACATCATATAATCATACCCACGGATACTTGAGGTGACATTGGAATATCTAGGTGACATTAGGGTTTTGGTTGATTTGTGTCTTAAGGTGTTATTCTAGGGCTGTTTGTGACACTTATAGGAATAGCCAAATGGATTGATTGGAAAGAATAACTTTGAGGTGGTTTCGTACCCTACCATAATCTCTTCGTTTGTTCTCCGCTATTAGTGACTTTGGAGTGACTCTTTGTTGCATGTTGAGGGATAGTTATATGATCCAATTATGTTATTATTGTTGAGGGAACTTGCACTAGCGAAAGTATGAACCCTAGGCCTGGTTTCAACGCATTGCAATACCGTTTACTCTCACTTTTATCATTAGTTACCTTGCTGTTTTTATATTTTCAGATTACAAAAACTATTATCTACCATCCATATACCACTTGTATCACCATCTCTTCGCCGAACTAGTGCACCTATACAATTTACCATTGTATTGGGTGTGTTGAGGACACAAGAGACTCTTTGTTATTTGGTTGCAGGGTTGCTTGAGAGAGACCATCTTCATCCTACGCCTCCTACAGATTGATAAACCTTAGGTCATCCACTTGAGGGTAATTTGCTACTGTCCTACAAACCTCTGCACTTGGAGGCCCAACAACGTCTACAATAAGAAGGTTGTGTAGTAGACATCACTTGCTTCTCACCATCCCCAGCTATATATGGACATCATCTACATGATCTACATGCTCGCTCTCGACTCGGAGGAGTATCAAAAGGAAACAACACCCTTTCTTAGCATGTTGTAATTTTTCTTTGGGATGAACCACAACCCATTCTCTAATCGACGTCTTGTAGATTCATCTAGACCGTGGCATGTGTCCGTATTTATACAGTAACTTTTTTCTTCATTTTCTGAATGATGGTACTTGTAAGTGACTATATGATGTTATTTTATTTATCATTTTGCATAATCTTGTACATTTTCATTGCAACTACTTACATTTCCACAATTATTTTCTTGATATTTGCAACATCTTTGATGTAAAAATTGGACACTGAAGTTTAGCACTATTATTTGCACAATCTTTGTGCAAAAAATGAACTTTTGTTATCTGCTGATAGACGAATATGAGTTTGGCCGTACAAAACCTTCTGTACCAAATCTTTTTTTTCATAGAAAGGGGATTTGGTATGTTACGGGTTTGGGGATGGTCATGCAATTGAGGGAATTGGGTGAGGGACCTCCAAGTCCTCTCCAATCCCCATTCCTCATTGTTCCTAAAAACCTTCTTGCTAAATGAGGCCAAAATCTAGTATTGAGTTAATGAAAAGTAACTAAGCACATTTATTAAATGGTACGGTCCACTATACATGGCATGGATTTTAAATCAATATATCTTATATAATGTGACACATGCCTTAGATACAATTGCCAACTTCCCTTTTTACCCCTCATGCTCTTCGAACTCGAAATGGTTGTCTAGATAGAAGCAAAGGCAGAGATGTGTCATTCCTCAAAGAGAAGATCACATGCGGAGGGTTAGGTCCCGGTACATGGTTTATTCAATGGTAGTAGTAATTTTATCCTGATAAACCTTCTAAATATAGATTTTAAGTAAATGATAGTTAACAATGCACATTTTTGTTGGAAACTAGTGATTTTTATGCACCCTATAATTGGGAAAAGAAGGAAATACTGTGTTTGTAGATAGAAATTCAAAAAGTTAGTAAAGAAAGTAAAAAATATATACAAAAAACTCTTTGCATGAAAAATATATAATTATTTTGTTGGGGAACGCATTATTTCAAAAAAAATCCTACGATCACGCAAGATCTATCTAGGAGATGCATAGCAACGAGAGGGGAGAGTGTGTCTACGCACCCTCATAGACCGAAAGCGGAAGCGTTTAATAACGTGGTTGATGTAGTCGAACGTCTTCGCGATTCAACTGATCCAAGTACCGAACGTACGACACCTCCGCGGTGAGCACACGTTCAGCTTGGTGACGTCCCTCGTACTCTTGATCTGACTGAGGCCAAGGGAGAGTTCCGCCATCACGACGGCGTGGTGACGGTGATGATGAAGTTACAGACGCATGACCGAGGTGTGTAACTGTGGAGGGGGGCACCGCACACGACTAAAAGATCAACTTGTGTGTCTATGGGGTGCCCCCTCCCCGTATATAAAGGAGGGGAGGAGGAGGAGGGCCGGCCTCAAGGGGCATGCCCAAAGGGGGGATTCCTACTCCTAGTAGGAGTAGGTTTCCCCCTTTCCTAGTCCAAGTAGGAGAAGAAGGAAGGAGAGAAAGAAGAGAAGGAAAGGAGGGGCCGCCCCCCTAGCCCTAGTCCAATTCGGTTTGGGCTAGGGGGGGCACCTCTTGGCCTGCCTCCTCTCTTCCACCACTAGGCCCAATAACTTCCCAGAGGGGGTTCTGGTAACTCCCGGTACTCCGAAACTTATCCGAAACGACCCGAATTATTCCGGTGTTCGAATGTAACCTTCCAATATATGAATCTTTATGTCTCGACCATTTCGAGACTCCTCGTCATGTCCGTGATCACATCCGGGACTCCGAACAACCTTCGGTACATCAAATCACATAACTCACAATACATATCGTCATCGAACGTTAAGCGTGCGGACCCTACGAGTTCGAGAACTATGTAGACATGACCGAGACACATCTCGAGTCAATAACCAATAGCGGAACCTGGATGCTCATATTGGTTCCCACATATTCTATGAAGATCTTTATCGGTCAAACCGCACAATAACATACATTGTTCCCTTTGTCATCGGTATGTTACTTGCCCGAGATTTGATCGTCGGTATCATCATACCTAGTTCAATCTCGTTACCGGCAAGTCTCTTTACTCATTCCATAATGCATCATCCCGTTACTAACTCATTAGTCACATTGCTTGCAAGGCTCATTGTGATGTGCATTACCGAGAGGGCCTAGAGATACCTCTCCGATACACGGAGTGACAAATACTAATCTCGATCTATGCCAACTCAACAAACACCATCAGAGACACCTGTAGAGCATCTTTATAATCACCCAGTTAAGTTGTGACGTTTGATAGCACACAAGGTGTTCCTCCGGTATTCAGGAGTTGCATAATCTCATAGCCTGAGGAACATGTATAAGTCATGAGGAAAGCAATAGCAATAAACTAAACGATCATAGTGCTAAGCTAATGGATGGGTCTTGTTCATCACATCATTCTCTAATGATGTGATCCCATTCATCAAATGACAACACATGTCTATGTCTAGGAAACTTAACCATCTTTGATTAACGAGCTAGTCAAGTAGAGGCATACTAGGGACACTTTGTTTGTCTATGTATTCACACATGTACTAAGTTTCCGGTTAATACAATTCTAGTATGAATAATAAACATTTATCATGATATAAGGAAATATAAATAACAACTTTATTATTACCTCTAGGGCATATTTCCTTCAGTCTCCCACTTGCACTAGAGTCAATAATCTTGTTCACATCGACATGTGATTTCACACCAATAGTTCACATCTTTATGTGATTAATTCACATCTTCATGTGACTAATACCCAAAGGTTTTACTAGAGTCAATAATCTAGTTCACATCGCTATGTGATTAACACCCAAAGAGTGATCATGTTTTGCTTGTGAGAGAAGTTTAGTCTACGGGTCTGCAACATTCAGATCCGTATGTATTTTGCAAATTTCTATGTCTACGATACTCTGCACGGAGCTACTCTAGCTAATTGCTCCCACTTTCAATATGTATGTAGATCGGGACTTAGAGTCATCTAGATCGGTGTCAAAAGCTTGCATTGACGTAACTCTTTACGACGAACTCTTTTATCACCTCCATAACCGAGAAATATTTCCTTGGTCCTGCTACCTCTTGAGCACTGCGTTGGTTTTCCCCGAAGAGGAAGGGATGATGCAGCAAAGTAGCGTAAGTATTTCCCTCAGTTTTTGAGAACCAAGGTATCAATCCAGTAGGAGGCTATGTGCGGGTCCCTCGTACCTGCACAAAACAAATAAATCCTCGCAACCAACGCGGTAAGGGGTTGTCAATCCCTACATGGCCACTTACGAGAGTGAGATCTGATAGATATGATAAGATAATATTTTTGGTATTTTTATGATAAAGATGCAAAGTAAAATAAAAGCAAAGTAAAAAGCAAAGGAAACAACTAAGTATTGGAAGATTAATATGATGAAGATAGACCCGGGGGCCAGAGGTTTCACTAGTGGCTTCTCTCAAGAGCATAGGTATTCTACGGTGGGTGAACGAATTACTGTTGAGCAATTGACATAATTGAGCATAGTTATGAGAATATCTAGGTATGATCATGTATATAGGAATCACGTCCGAGACAAGTAGACTGACTCCTGCCTGCATCTACTACTAATACTCCACTCATCGACCGCTATCCAGCATGCATCTAGAGTATTAAGTTAATGAAAACAGAGTAACGCCGTAAGCAAGATGACATGATGTAGAGGGATAAACTCATGCAATATGATGAAAACCCCATCTTGTTATCCTCGATGGCAACAATACAATACATGCCTTGCTGCCCCTACTATCACTGGGAAAGGACACCGCAAGATTGAACCCAAAGCTAAGCACTTCTCCCATTGCAAGAAATATCAATCTAGTAGGCCAAACCAAACTGATAATTCGAAGAGACTTGCAAAGATAACCAATCATAAATAAAAGAATTCAAAGAAGATTCAAATATTGTTCGTAGATAGACTTGATCATAAACCCATAATTCATCGGTCTCAACAAACACACCGCAAAAAGAAGATTACATCGAATAGATCTCCACAAGAGAGGGGGAGAACTTTGTATTGAGATTCAAAGAGAGAGAAGAAGCCATCTAGCTACTAACTATGGACCCGAAGGTCTGAGGTAAACTACTCACACTTCATCGGAGAGGCTATGATGATGTAGAAGACCTCCGTGATGACGGCCCTCTTCCGGCGGAGCTCCGAAACAGGCCCCAAGATGGGATCTCATGGATACAGGAAGTTACGGCGGTGGAATTAGGGTTTTGGCTCCGTATCTGATCGTTTGGGGATTCATAGGTATATATAGGAGGAAGGAGTACGTCGGTGGAGCAACAGGGGGCCCACGAGGGTGGAGGGCGCACCTTGGGGGTGGGGGGAGGCATGCCCCTACCTCGTGGCCTCCTCTTTTGTGTCTTGACGTAGGGTCCAAGTCTCCCGGGTCTTGTTCGTTGAGAAAATCACGTGCCCGAAGGTTTCATTCCATTTGGACTGCGTTTTATATTCCTTTTCTTCGAAACCCTAAGATAGGAAAAAATACAGCAATTCTGGGCTGGGCCTCCGGTTAATAGGTTAGTCCCAAAAATAGTATAAAAGTGGATAATAAAGCCCAATAATGTCCAAAATAGTAGATAATATAGCATGGAGCAATAAAAAATTATTACGTTGGAGACATATCAAGCATCCCCAAGCTTAATTCCTGCTCGTCCCCGAGTAGGTAAATGATAAAAACAAAATTTTTGATGCGGAGTGCTACTTCGCATAATTTTAATATAATTCTTCTTAATTGTGGAATGAATATTTAGCTCTGAAAGATTTCAAGACAAAAGTTCATATTGACATAAAAATAATAATACTTCGAGCATACTAACTAAGCAATTATGTCTTCTCAAAATAACATGGCCAAAGAAAGTTCATCCCTACAAAATCATACAGTTTAGTCATGCTCCATTTTTGTCACACAAGAATGCTCTCATCATGCACAACCCTGATGACAAGCCAAGCAATTGTTTCATACTTTAGTAATCTCAAACCTATAAACTTTCACGCAATATGGGTGGAATAGAATATGATGATGGGGGTTATGTGGAGAAGACAAAAAAGGAGAAAGTCTCACATCAACGAGGCTAATCAATGGGCTATGGAGATGCCCATCGATTGATGTTAATGCAAGGAGTAGGGATTGTCATGCAACAGATGCACTAGAGCTATAAATGTATGAAAGCTCAACAAAAGAAACTAAGTGGGTGTGCATCCAACTTGCTTGCTCACGAAGACCTAGGGCACTTGAGGAGGCCCATTGTTGGAATATACAGGCCAAGTTCTATAATGAAAAATTCCCACTAGTATATGAAAGTGATAAGACAAAAGACTCTCTATCATGAAGATTATGGTGCTACTTTGAAGCACAAGTGTGGAAAAAAGGATAGTAGCATTGTCCCTTCTTTATATATATATATATTATTTTTTATTTGGCCTTTCTTTTTTTGGCCTTCCTTTTTTCTATTTGGGACAATGCTCTATGAATGATGATCATCACACTTCTATTTATTTTCAACTCAATGATTACAACTTGATACTTAGAACAAGATATGACTCTATATGAATGCCTCCGGCGGTGTACCAGGATATGCAATGAACCAAGAGTGACATGTATGAAAGAATTATGAACGGTGGCTTTGCCACAAATACTATGTCAACTACATGATCATGGTAAGCAAAATGACAATGATGAATGTGTCATGATGAACGGAGTGGTGGAAAGTTGCATGTCAATATATGTCGGAATGGCTATGGAAATGCCATAATAGGTAGGTATGGTGGCTGTTTTGAGGAAGATATAAGGAGGTTTATGTGTGAAAGAGCGTATCATATCACGGGGTTTGGATGCACCGGCGAAGTTTGCACCAACTCTGAATGTGAGAAAGGGCAATGCACGGTACCGAAGAGGCTAGCAATGATGGAAGGGTGAGAGTGAGTATAATCCATGGACTCAACATTAGTCATAAAGAACTCACATACTTATTGCAAAAATCTACAAGTCATCAAAAACCTCGGCACTACGCGCATGCTCCTAGGGGGATAGATTGGTAGAAAAAGACCATCGCTCGTCCCCGACCGCCACTCATAAGGAAGACAATCAAATAACACCTCATGTTTCAAATTTGTTACACAATGTTTACCATACGTGCATGCTACGGGACTTGCAAACTTCAACACAAGCATTTCTCAAATTCACAACTACTCAACTAGCACGACTTTGATATTATTACCTCCATATCTCAAAACAATCATCAAGCATCAAACTTCTCTTAGTATTCAAAACACTCATAAGAAGAAATTTTATTCATCTTGAACACCTAGCATATTAGGATTATTTAAGCAAATTACCATGCTATTAAAGATTCTCAAAATAATCTAGGTGAAGCATGAGAGATCAATAGTTTCTATAAAACAAATCCACCACCGTGCTCTAAAAGATATAAGTGAAGTACTAGAGCAAAACTATATAACTCAAAAGATATAAGCGAAGCACATAGAGTATTCTAACAAATTCCAAATCATGTATGGCTCTCTCAAAAGGTGTGTACAGCAAGGATGATTGTGGTAAACTAAAAAATAAAGACTCAAATAATACAAGACGCTCCAAGCAAAACACACATCTTGTGGTGAATAAAAATATAGCTCCATGTAAAGTTACCGATAGAAGTAGACGAAAAGAGGGGATGCCTTCCGGGGCATCCCCAAGCTTTGGCTTTTAGGTGTCCTTAGATTATCTTGGGGGTGCCATGGGCATCCCCAAGCTTAGGCTCTTTGAGGGAGTCCTGGATTAGGGGGTCTCCGGACAGTCGGACTATATCCTTTAGCCGGACTGTTGGATTATGAAGATACAAGATTGAAGACTTCGTCCCATGTCCGGATGGGACTCTACTTGGCGTGGAAGGCAAGCTAGGCAATACGGATATGTATATCTCCTCCTTTGTAACCGACCTTGTGTAACCCTAGCCTCCTCCGGTGTCTATATAAACCAGAGGGTTTTAGTTCGTAGGACATCATACAATCATACCATAGGGTAGCTTCTAGGGTTTAGACTCTCCGATCTCGTGGTAGATCAACTCTTGTACTACTCGTATTATCAAGAATAATCAAGCAGGACGTAGGGTTTTACCTCCATCAAGAGGGCCCGAACCTGGGTAAAACATCGTGTCCCCTGCCTCCTGTTACCATCCGCCTTAGACGCACAGTTTGGGACCCCCCTACCCGAGATCCGCCGGTTTTGACACCGACATTGGTGCTTTCATTGAGAGTTCCTCTGTGTCGTCGCCATTAGGCTTGATGGCTCCTTTGATCATCGATAGCAATGCAGTCCAGGGTGAGACTTTTCTCCCCGGACGGATCTTTGTATTCGGCGGCTTCGCACTTCGGGCCAACTCGCTTGGCCATCTGGAGCAGATCGAGAGTTACGCCCCTGGCCACCAGGTCAGGTTTGGAAGCTTAAACTACACGGCCGATATCCGCGGAGACTTGATGTTCGACGGATTCGAGCCCCTGCTTAGTGCGCCACACGGTCACGATGAGCATGATTTAGCTCTACCATCAGACAGTGTCTAGGAGATCGCGCTGGCAACCGCTCCGACCCTCAATTCAGAGCCAGTTGCGCCATCCATGGACGGGTGGATAGACCTCGCCACGGAGGCCGCACTCTCATCGGCGATTGTGCCGTGTATCGACCTTACCCTTCACGGGAGCCGTGACGCCGAACTACCGGATTCCTCCCCGGCCACGGACTCCGAACCGCCGGCGCCCGTGCCTATCGAATCCGATTGGGTGCCGATCATGGAGTTTACCTCCGCGGATATCTTTCAGCACTCGCCCTTCGGCGACATACTGAACTCCTTAAGGTCTCTCTCCTTGTCAGGAGAGTCCTGGCCGAACTATGTCCGGCAGGATTGGGATGCGGATGATGAAGAAATTCGCTGCCCACCCACCACCCACTTAGTAGCCACTGTCGATGACTTAACCAACATGCTCGACTTCGACTCCGAAGACATCGACAGTATGGACGACGATGCGGGAGGCGAAGAGGAACCACTGCCCACAAGGCATTGGACAGCCACCTCATCGTATGATATATACATGGTGGACACACCCAAAGAAGGCAATGGCGATGAGACAACGGAGGATGATTCCTCCAAGAGGCAACCCAAGCGCCGACGTCAGCGGCGCCGCTCTAATTCTCGCCAAAGCAAAAGCGGTGACACCGGCACAGGAGATAATACCACTCCGGACAGTGCCGAAGACGACAACAATCCCCTTCAGCAAGATTTAGGGAGGAGGATGGAGAAGCCAGCCCTCCCAAGAGAGTGGCAGATGGAGAGGCGGAGGATGATAATTACATGCCTCCCTCCGAAGATGAGGCAAGCCTCGACGATGACGAATTCGTTGTGCCTGAGGATCCCGTCGAACAAGACCGCTTCAAGCACCGGCTTATAGCCACGACAAATAGCCTTAAGAAAAAGCAACAGTAGCTTCAAGCTGATCAAGAATTGCTAGCTGACAGATGGACTGAAGTCCTTGCGGCTGAGGAATATAAACTCGAACGCCCCTCCAAGAGTTACCCAAAGCGTAGGTTGCTACCCTGACTGGAGGAGGAAGCACTCAAACCTACATCTCCAGTGTATGACGCGGCTGATCGGCCACCTCGTGGCTGCGACAAAGAGGCATTCCAGCCAAAAGTTCAGCCCGCACCCCAACGCCACTCAAATAAAAAATGTCAAGACATGGGGAAATATGCCAGACCTGCGAGACGTATTGGAGGACAAAGCAAAACACACAAGATCGATCTACGGATTGCGGGGGCGCGCCACTATGCGAGACGATAACCGTCACGCCGGATACAGTAAAAGTAAGTCCGGCCGGGCCGAACACAGCGGACAAGACTCATTTGAGTTGCGTCGCGATATAGCCCAGTACAGAGGCGCCGCACACCCCCTATGATTCATAGACGAAGTAATGGATCATCAAATCCCAGAGGGTTTCAAACCTGTAAATATAGAATCATACAACGGCACAACAGATCCTGCGGTATGGATCGAGGATTTCCTCCTGCACATCTACATGGCCCGCAGTGATGATCTACACGCCATCAAATACATCCCACTCAAGCTCAAAGGACCAGCTCGGCATTGGCTCAACAGCTTGCCAGCAGGGTCCATTGGCTGTTGGGAAGATCTGGAAGCCGCATTCCTCAACAACTTCCAGGGCACTTATGTGCGACCGCCAGATGCCGATGACTTGAGCCACATAATTCAGCAGCCAGAGGAATCGGCCAGGCAATTCTGGACACGGTTCCTAACAAAAAAAATCAAATCATCGACTGTCCGGATGCAGAGGCCCTAGCAGCTTTTAAGCACAACATCCGCGACGAGTGGCTCGCCCTGCACCTTGGCCAGGAAAAGCCGAAATCTATGGCAGCCCTCACAACACTCATGACCCGCTTTTGTGCGGGAGAAGACAGCTGGCTGGCTCACAGCAATAACATATCAAAGAACCATGGTACTTCGGATACCAAGGATGGCGATGGCAGGTCCCGTCGCAACAAACACAAGCGCCGCATTAACAGTGACAATACCGAGGATACGGCAGTCAACGCCAGATTCAAAGGCTCTAAACCCGGTCAGCGGAAAAAGCCATTCAAAAGAAGCACTCCGGGCCCGTCCAGTTTGGACGTATACTCGACCGCTCGTGTCAAATACACGGCACCCCTGACAAGCCAGCCAACCACACCAACAGGGATTGTTGGGTGTTCAAGAAGGCCGGCAAGTTAAATGTCGAAAACAAAGATAAGGGGTCACATAGCGATGACGAGGAGGAGCCCCGGCAGCCGAACACCGGAGGACAGAAGAGGTTCCCCCCACAAGTGCGGACGGTGAACATGATATACACAACCCACATCCCCAAGAGGGAGCGGAAGCGTGCGCTAAGGGACGTATATGCGTTGGAGCCAGTCGCCCCAAAGTTCAACCCATGGTCCTCTTGCCCGATCACCTTCGATCATAGGGACCACCCCACTAGTATCCGTCATGGAGGATTCACCGCACTGGTCTTAGACCCAATCATTGACGGGTTTCACCTCACTCGAGTCCTTATGGATGGCGGCAGCAGCCTGAACTTGCTTTATCAGGACAAAGTGCGCAAAATGGGTATAGACCCCTCAAGGATCAAACCCACAAAACGACCTTCAAATGCGTCATACCAGGTGTAGAGGCCCATTGCACAGGCTCAGTGACCCTGATAGTGGTCTTCGGATCCCCGAATAACTTCTGAAGGGAGGAGTTAATCTTCGATATAGTCCCGCCGTTCCGCAGTGGCTATCATGCACTGCTCGGGCGAACCGCATTTGCGAGATTCAATGCGGTACCGCATTATGCATACCTCAAGCTCAAGATGCCAGGACCTCGGGGGGTCATCACAGTTAATGGAAACACAGAGCGCTCTCTCTGCATGGAGGAGCACACTGCGGCCCTTGCAGCAGAAGTGCAAAGCAGCCTCTTAAGGCAATCCACTAGTTCGACGATTAAGGACCCGGACACCTTCAAGGGCGCCCGGAGTAATCGGCAGCAAGACCGCCTAGCACGTTCTGAGCTCACATAGCAATGCGCCCCCACCCCAGTACCAGCCAAACGGTGAAATCCGTGCCATGCGTACATAATTACGCATTGAAAATACCATGGGCACAGGTGGGGAGGGGGGCACGACTACGGCACGCCCCAAGACGCGGCTCAACCGCACTAGGGGCTTCCCGCTTTGTTATTATTCTCTCTTTCAGGACCTTAATCTCTGGAAACCCTGTCCGGCAGTATGATTGCCGAACACATGGTGCAACAACCAAGGAGGCAGAAAGCTACGTCGCACCACGGAACTCCCAGGTGGTCTCTGACAACGAGTGAAATACTCTCTCTAAATACCATTCCTCAGCTTGCCCTTGGAGGGGACATGTCAAATAGTCCTACTTTTTGCTTACCGCACCACTTGTATCATTCTGCTTTAACGCACCTTTTTGAATAAACAATGCATAGCATTAGACTATTATTGCATTCTCTATTCTTCTTTATATATATATGTGTGTGTGTGTGTGTGTGTTCATTCATGACATTCAGCACCCGTACACTCTAGTACGGCCAATACGCCAGGGGCTTAAGCATACCCCATAATACGACGTGAGAAGTCCGAACACTTTAGACAATGCGGCACCCCGAACTTATAGCATTATATGCATCAGCTCCGAATCATGTCTTGGGTCAATAGTTGGGTTTGCCCGGCTCCCATGTTTTGGTACCTTACGTTCCGCTATATCAGCTAAGGTAGCACTGGGAGAACTACTGAGATTGTGCCCCGGTTCAGCTGGGCTAAGCACCTCAGTAGAGAAAGCTAAAACTGACTATCATGATAAGGCGAGAGACTGGTCGCTATTCGAGAGGTTTCGAGTCCCTAAAGAATTATGCCGCTTAGAGCGAGGAGTCGGCTTTGTCCGGCTTAAGGCGTGTATAGCGCCCCAAATTCGGCCTTCCGAATACTAGGGGCTTCGCCAAAATTTAAAATTATAGAATTCTATGGCTAGTGAGAGTGATAAAGCATTATAGTGTGATTGCCTTGTTCGTTGCGCTGAGCACCTCCCTCGAAGGACCCAAAAATGGGAACAAGAGTGCTCAGGTTTATCCCGAACACCCCAGCACTCGTGGCATGGGGGCAGAAGCCGACGACTAGCCGTCTCTCAGATTTGATAAACAGCCGAATAGAAGGTAATATTTTAAATTCAAACAAGCGTTGCATAGCACATATGAACAAGTTTTCATAATACAGGATTACACGAGCAAGTTCATTCAAATATTACATCTTTCGCACACTTGTCCGCTACAAGACAGGCATCCTTCAGGACACCCTCATAATAAATCTCGGGGTGGCGATGCTCCTTGCCCTGCGGTGGCCCCTCCTTCACCAGCTTCTCGGCGTCCATCTTGGCCCAGTGCACCTTCGCATGGGCAAAAGCCCGCCGTGCACCCTCGATGCAGACGGACCGCTTGATGACTTCCAGCCGTGGGCAGGCATCCACAAGCCGCCTCACCAAGCCGAAGTAGCTGTCGGGAAGGGCGTCGCCAGGCCACATCCAGACTATAAAGCCCTTCATGGCCTGTTCGGCCGCCTTGTGCAGCTCGACCAGTTGCTTCAGCTGGTCGCTCATAGGCATCGGGTGTTCGATCCCAGTATACTGAGACCAGAACAACTTCTCCATCGAGCTTCCCTCCTCGGCCTGGTAAAACTTTGTGGCATCCGACACGTTGCGGGGCAAATCTGCGAATGCTCCTGGGGAGCTCCAGACTCGGGTAAGTAACAAGTAATTTACTTTCACATGCTTGCTTTGCATATTGAATGCCTTACCTCCCGCTATCTTCCTCATCGCCTCAATCTCCTGGAGGGCCTTTTGGGCTTCAGCCTTGGCATTCTTTGCGCTCGCAAGAGCCGTGGCAAGCTCAGACTCTCGCGTCTTCAAGTCAAGCTCCAACTCCTCGTGATTCGTCACGAGAGTTTGGAGCTCTTGCTGCACCTCGCCCACCCGTGCCTCTTACTTTTCCCACTCGGTGCACTCCTGGGCCGCTTTGTTTTCGGCCTCGGACAGCGCTTGCTTCAGGGTCGCCACTTCGGTCGTGGCCCCTGGCAAATTCATGATGATCCTGTCATTTTGCAATCGCATCTTTTTTGTATATATATATATATCTATAGACAAGGTATTATTTACCTTTGTTCTCCTCGAGCTGCCTCTTAGTAAGGCCGAGCTCTTTCTCGGACCCCTCGAGGTCCTGCTTCAGTGTGGCGACCTCCGCAGTCAGTGCGGCAGAGGTCAGCAGTGAAGCCTGCATACGCATATAGACATACTTATATTAGACTCCTGCAGATATTATTTGATCCTCTATTAGGCTTTTCTTTGTGAACACCAAACAGAGCATCAGGGGCTACTGTCTATGCGGTAATATTTTTCCTATATTTTAAATACTTACCTCAAAGCCTGTTAGAAGGTTGGCACAGGCTTCAGTCAGTCCGCTCTTGGCGGACTGAACCTTCTTGATCACCGCACTCATAATAGTGCGGTGCTCTTCATCGATGGAAGCGCCGCGAAGCGCTCCCAGCAGGTTGTCCGGTGCCTCTGGATGGACAGAGGTCATCGGCACGGGCGTCTTACCCCTTTTGGAAGGGGGCCGCCTGCCCGAGTCCAGAGCCACTGGAGGTTTCGGTGCGGTGTTCGGCTGAGAGCCGAACTTGGAGCCCCCGGGAGCCTTGCTCCCTTTGCTCCTGGAGTCTGGAAGGTCGCCTTGAGGCGCCTCCGGGACTTTCTCCCCCGGCTCGGTGCCTCTTGAGACAATACCTCGGCATTGTCCGTAGGGCAAGGGGAGGAGGCGGTCGGAAGTGGATCGCTATCCATATCCGACGAACCCAAGGAGCCGTCCGATGAGGATACGTCGATACTGGCTTGGGGCGGTCTGTGTAATCATATTCGGCGTTACGAGAAGCAGCGCGACAAAGGTGTGCTATGAGTTACTCTGGTATCCGAATACTTACGACTTCGCCAGGGGCTTGGCCCTGAGCAGCCACTCGTCTTCGCCTTCGGCGGCGGTGGTGGAGCAGTCCGGAAGAAGAGTCCTTCCCTTCTTGGACCCTTCGGCCTCCCTGGTCGGGGCGGCCTTCCTTTTCTTGTCTCCCCCGGCTGGAGGGGGAGCATCTTCATCTTCCTCCTCGTCTTCATGGGAGGAGTGCGTCGCGGAGTTATCGGACGATGAGTCCGATACCACCTGGCGCCGGGAACTCTTTTGGGTTCCCTTGGCCTTCTTCTTGGTCTTCTCCGGCACCTTATAAGGAGTCAGAGTCATCATCTCCGCCAGGAGAGCGTCCATGGTGTCTTCAGGCAAGAGGGCCGGACAGTCAATCTACTCCGATGCCTCCACCCAGTCCTGTTAAAGGCATGGGAGCTCAGACCCTGCACATGGTTAAGCTATGGAAAATAAATATCCTACCAGATGTACAGAACTTATCGGATTCGCAGGGCGCTTCGCGCTTAGCCCGCGGTCCTCGGTGAGAGAGGGAGGGACCTCGGCGCCCTTGAACAACACCCTCCAGACGTCTTTGTGCATCGTGTCGAGGAGCTCGCTTAGAGTCTGGTGCCGGGCCGGGTCGAACTCCCATAAGTTGAAATCCCGTTGTTGACATGGGAGGATCTGGCGGAAGAGCATGACCTGGACTATGTTGACAAGCTTAAGTTTCTTGCTTTTCATGTTCCGGATACACTTCTGGAGTCCGTCCAGCTCCACCGATGAACCCCAGGACAGGCCCTTCTCCTTCCAGGAAGTAAGCCGCGTGGGGATTCCGGATCGAAACTCGGGGGCCGCCACCCAGTTGGTGTCGTGCGGCTCGGTGATGTAGAACCACCCCGACTGCCACCCCTTTACGGTCTCCACAAAGGAGCCCTCGGGCCATGCAACGTTGGGCATTTTCCCACCATGGCTCCGCCGCATTCCGCTTGTTGGCCGCCTACAACCTTCGGCTTGATATTGAAGGTTTCAGCCATAGGACGAAGTGGGGACGGATGCGGAGGAAAGCCTCGCACACGACGATGAACGCCGAGATGTTGAGGATGAAGTTCAGGGCCAGATCGTGAAAGTCCAGCCCATAATAGAACATGAGGCCGCGGACAAATGGATGGAGGGGAAACCCCAGTCCGTGGACGAAGTGGGGAGGAAGACCACCCTCTCGTGAGGTTCTGGGGTAGGGATGACCTGCCCCGCGGCTGGCAGCCGGTGCGCGATGTCCGCGGCTAAGTATCCGGCTCCATGTAACTTTTTGATGTGCCCCTCCATGACGGAGGAGGCCATCCACTTGCCTCCCGCTCCGGACATGTTTTGGAGAGAGTTGAGGAGGAGGATGCAGACTTGGTGCTGGAGCTCGAGTGCGCGAGAATGGATGAGCAAGGAGGAAGAAGGCGTGGGTAGAAAAAGGTGAGATCTTATCCCTTTATAAGGGCGGACTAAACTATGCGCCCCCACTAGCCTAGTAAAACTCGCTTATCCCCCAAGCGCCGTAATTGATGGCGCGGTTGGGTTACCCACGTCCGTGTTGATGAGAATCCCGTAATAAGGGGAACATGATCTCTGCTTTGACAAGACGTGTCAAGAAACCGCCTCACATTATGTGCGGGGCTGGTTAAGGAAAAACAGTTTAAATAATTACCGGGCCATGGCATGATGTCATGCTGCCAAAACGTGTCAGCAGATTGGATTTGTGGAAATATTATTCTCTCTACGGTGGTATGTGGAACTTATTTTGCAGGGTCGGACACTATCCTTGTATTCAAATTCTTCCGTAGTGTATTCGAAGGAGGAACCCGCCTTGCAATGCCGAAGACAACACTGCGCGTCGGACTCATCGTCATTGAAGCCTGGTTCAGGGGCTACTGAGGGAGTCCTGGATTAGGGGGTCTCCAGACAGCCGGACTATATCCTTTGGCCGGATTGTTGGATTATGAAGATACAAGATCGAAGACTTCGTCCCGTGTCCGGATGGGACTCTACTTGGCGTGGAAGGCAAGCTAGGCAATACGGATATGTATATCTCCTCCTTTGTAACCGACCTTGTGTAACCCTAGCCCCCTCCGGTGTCTATATAAACCAGAGGGTTTTAGTCCGTAGGACATCATACAATCATACCATAGGCTAGCTTCTAGGGTTTAGCCTCTCCGATCTCATGGTAGATCAACTCTTGTACTACTCGTATTATCAAGAACTAGCGGAGTGTCCCACGCAATTGCGCGGCTAGAATTGTATTTTTGTTCTGATTTTTTATATTTCTTTAAAACATTTGGTGGTACGAAAATATGTGGTGTAAATCTTGCAGGTATAACAACATAGTTATTCTTATTGTAAAATCGAAAGTGTCTGGAAATTAAATGGAACACATGTAGGCTTTAGTTGCATTCCACTGAGCCGTATGTACCCAACTTGTTTGGTAGTTTGAAGATAAAGGATGTAAAATTTTCAATCTCAAATTTATGTTTGAACTCCATTAGTGGTTATTGATTTTATGAACATCATATATATAATAAGATAATATAGTATTTTGATTTATAAATTTCAGAAACAACAATTATAATTAGGACTCATCGCAACTAATTTCATGATTGATTATTTTTGAAAAATCGCTTGGTTGCTAGCAGTTGATATTGTTATATACGTGCAAACCACAGTTGTCCTATTTTCCATGTTATGACACCTATATTCCTATGGCCTATATTATTAAATGTATTATTGTAGAACATTTGTGACACCAAAATTCATTAAATCTCAATTTGGATTCCCTGCAAGAACTCAACTTTGGATTAAACCAATAAGTTTGGATTAAATCAATTACATGTTCCTTTAGTATACATATAGTTATACTGTTTATCTGCCTTGTAATAATTTTATTAATTATTTAATATCGAGTTTGTACTGGAACCAAATCACAATATTTTCCATATTACAATTTTATGTATTTATTGTTGTTGTATTATTTGTCAATCCAATGAAATATTGTAATATTACAATTTTATTTTAATTTAGCTATTTATAAATGTTACATTATGTTCATCCTAGCTAAAATGCTAGAATTCAGTTCTTTTGAATTCATAAATAAAACATAGTGCTTTTCTATTGATTTGGTATGTGCGCACGGGCTAGCAATTAAACTATAAAATACTAAATATTTTTTATGCACTATACACACAATATAATAACACATATATCTATATGACATCTTGTATTCAGATTGTTGTGCTGCAAAATATAATATAGTTTCATGTACGACAACCCTTCTATTTTCAGTACTTAATGACTTTGGTTAATAGTAATAAGACTATGCGAGTTATGTTGTCTATTAGGAACTAAAGAGTTGTTATTATTTTTCATATCATGATAAATCTAAGTTTCATGTTCACAAAATGATGAACAGAATTGTCATATTCCAATTCTTCTCAAACATGTTTCTGTTCATCATGAGGAAACAGTTTTTCCTTGAACAAACCAATGCATTCTTAGGTTGATATTTGCATATATAATTCATCAATTTGAAAAGAACACCTCAACTACCAGTAATTCATAAATAGTTGAGATAACTTGGTGTGCACCAGAACTGAAAAAAAGAAGTACACATAAAGACATGGATCTCTATGGACACAAAGATAGTACATGGAGCACACCATGATTACAGAGTAACTCTTATTGTGTCATGTACTGGAGCTTCTATTTTGTCTGTGATACTCTTTGATGCTTGACATGTAATCTAAATATATTACCTGTAGTAAAAGTCATCTGAATATAAGGTATTATAGTATCACAATGTGCTCCGGATATGTATATTCCTACCTCGACTTGGCTTTGCTTTCACTGAGACGATCCAGCGAGTTGCCGTGTAGTTTACGGCCAGCACGACCTTTGAAAACCTAGCTCGATTTGCTTCCTGATGTGATGGCTAGAACAAATCTTCACGTACAAAGCTAGCTAATCAGGCGATCTGCAATAACAAACCGGAAATACCATACGCTAAAATCGATTTACATGACTACATAAAAGTTTAGTGGACGTGCATGCAATGTAGTGTGCATCAAGCCGCATGGGAGGGTTCTGATGAGAAGGTTGTAGGGTTACCTCACGGTCGGCGTTGCCTCTGTCGTCGTCCCTCCTTTGACGCATGCGTCCAAGTCGACCATGGGTTGGCTGTTTCGCCAGCCTCTGTCGTACTTGTACCTGTGATGCACGTCAAAGAAGGTGTCGATCGATGCTTCCTCATCAGGCCTAGATTTCTTTGCCCCCAGCCGTTGATTTTTGGCACCCAAACTCCACCGTTTCTTCGACA
The DNA here is from genome assembly GCF_003073215.2 of Triticum urartu. Taxonomy (NCBI): domain Eukaryota; kingdom Viridiplantae; phylum Streptophyta; class Magnoliopsida; order Poales; family Poaceae; genus Triticum; species Triticum urartu. Next base: position 28,533,765 of record NC_053022.1, read on the forward strand.
CCTGCATTCGTTGGTTGCCACGGGCTGGCTGCATCAGCACCCTATGTCGTATACTCGAATATACATGTGATGCACGTCGTTCTTTGTCCCTCGGCAAGCCTAGATTTCTTTGCTCCCGGCCGTTGGTTTTTGGTGCGGAGACTCAGGCGCTTCTTTGACGCCTGCATGTACGTTGGCCGTCGACTGTCTTCTTCAGCACCCTCGAAGCCTAGGTTTTCTTTTTTGACCTGTTCTTGTGCTAGGGGTCAAAAGTGTTGGTTCGTTCGAGTCCGTGAGCACGTGATGGTTCCTCTAGCACGTAGATTTAATCTGACCTACAGATTATTGGAAGTAAAAAAAGTGTTTCTTTTTTTTACGGACGGAAGTGTTTCCTTTTATGAGGTGACCTAGTTCTATACGTGCTAATTTTGTTGGACTGTTTTGGTTTTTTTTTTCAGGATATTTTATTTGGAGTTGGATTCTATACGTGCTTACCATCCGGTTCTGCATGACCATATAACAGACCTCTATGTCTACAACACCTAAGCTCTGTCCGTAATATGTACGAAGCCTACTCTTTGTAATTTTTTTTTACATGTACTCTTTGTAGTTGGAAGCACACGTGAGATCTATGTTAAGTCAACTATATAGAATCTAAAACAACTGTATAGAATCTTAGCCGTTCAAATCTCATGACTTAACATTGATAAATCTTAACCGTTCTTTTTCTATCGTTTTAATAGTTCTTTTTCTATCGTTTTAATAATATAATAGATGTAATTCTTCTTACTTGTGATATGAATATTCAGATCTGAAAGATTCAAGACAAAAGTTCATTTTGACATAAAAATAATAATATTTCAAGCATACTAACTAAGCAATCATGTCTTCTCAAAATAACATGGCCAAAGAAAGTTATCCCTACAAAATCATATAGTCTGGCTATGCTCTATCTTCACCACACAAAATATTTAAATCATGCACAACCCCGATGACAAGCCAAGCAATTGTTTTCATACTTTTGATGTTCTCAAACTTTTTCAATCTTCACGCAATACATGAGCGTGAGCCATGGATATAGAACTATAGGTGGAATAGAGTGGTGGTTGTGGAGAAGACAAAAAGGGGAAGATAGTCTCACATCAACTAGGCGTATCAACGGGCTATGGAGATGCCCATCAATAGATATCAATGTGAGTGAGTAGGGATTGCCATGCAACGGATACACTAGAGGTATAAGTGTATGAAAGCTCAACAAAAGAAACTAGCGGGTGTGCATCCAACTCGCTTGCTCAGGAAGACCTAGGGCATTTTGAGGAAGCCCATCATTAGAATATACAAGTCAAGTTCTATAATGAAAGATTCACACTAGTATATGAAAGTGACAACATAGGAGACTCTCTATCATGAAGATCATGGTGCTACTTTGAAGCACAAGTGTGCTAAAAGGATAGTAGCATTGCCCCTTCTCTCTTTTTCTCTCATTTTTTTATTATTTTATTTTTTATTTGGGCCTTCTCTTTTTTTATGGCCTTTTTTTTATTTGGGCTTCTTTGGCCTCTTTTTTTATTTTTCGTCCGGAGTCTCATCCCAACTTGTGGGGGAATCATAGTCTCCATCATCCTTTTCTCACTGGGACAATGCTCTAATAATGATGATCATCACACTTTTATTTTTCTTACAACTCAAGAATTACAACTCGATACTTAGAACAAGATATGACTCTATATGAATGCCTCCAGCGGTGTACCGGGATGTGCAATGATGCATGAGAGACATGTATAAAAGAATTATGAATGGTGGCCTTGTCACAAATACGATGTCAACTACATGATCATGCAAAGCAATATGACAATGATGAAGCGTGTCATAATAATGGAATGGTGGAAAGTTGCATGGCAATATATCTCGGAATGGCTATGGAAATGCCATAATAGGTAAGTATGGTGGCTGTTTTGAGGAAGGTATATGGTGGGTGTATGATACCGGCGAAAGGTGCGCGGTATTAGAGAGGCTAGCATTGGTGGAAGGGTGAGACTGTGTATAATCCATGGACTCAACATTAGTCATAAAGAACTCACATACTTATTGCAAAAATCTATAAGTTATCAAAGCAAAGTATTACGCGCATGCTCCTAGGGGGATTGATTGGTAGGAAAAGACCATCGCTCGTCCCCGACTGCCACTCATAAGGAAGACAATCAATAAATAAATCATGCTCCGACTTCATCACATAACGGTTCACCATACGTGCATGCTACGGGAATCACAAACTTCAACACAAGTATTTCTCAAATTCACAACTACTCAACTAGCATGACTCTAATATCACCATCTCCATATCTCAAAACAATTATCAAGTATCAAACTTCTCACAGTATTCAACACACTCATAAGAGAATTTTATTATTCTTGAATACCTAGCATATTAGGATTTTAAGAAAATTACCATGCTATTAAGACTCTCAAAATAATCTAAGTGAAGCATGAGAGTTCATCTATTTATTCAAAATAAAACTACCACCATGCTCTAGAAGATATAAGTGAAGCACTAGAGCAAATGACAAACTACTCCGAAGGATATAAGTGAAGATCAATGAGTAGTCGAATAATTATGCAACTATGTGAAGACTCTCTAACATTTAATAATTAGATCTTGGTATTCTATTAAAACAGCGAGAAAAGCAAAATAAAATGACATTCTAAGAATGGCAAACATCATGTGAAGAAGCAAAAACTTAGGATCAACCGAAACTAACCGATAGTTGTTGAAGAAGAAAGGTGGGATGCCAACCGGGGCATCCCCAAGCTTAGACGCTTGAGACTTCTTGAAATATTATCTTGGGGTGCCTTGGGCATCCCCAAGCTTGATATTTTGTGTCTCCTTAATTCCTCTCATATCACGGTCTCCCTAAATCTCAAAAGCTTCATCCACACAAAACTCAACAAGAACTCGTGAGATAAGTTAGTATAAACCATTGCAAAAACCTTATCATACTCTACTGTAGAAAATCACTAAAATTATTATTCAACATTGCATACTAAATGCCTCTGTATATTTAATAGTCCTATCCTCAAATAGAATCATTAAAGAAGCAAACATATGCAAACAATGCAAACATAACAACAATCTGCCTAAACAAGATAGTCTGTAAAGAATGCTGCAACATCCATACTTCCCTAGCTCCAAAAATTATGAAAGAAAATTCCCACTGTATTAAATTTATCAGGTCTTAATATTCAAAAGGTTTCAACATTTTATCACATTCTGACTTCTCTAGGGAATTATTGCAACAGCGGTAAACTTTCTGTTTTCAAACAGCAACATGTATACTTGTAACATAGGCATAGTAAAGGCTATCAATGCCACTTTTATTGAAATAAAATATGCAAAACATTATTATAAATAACAGCAAGCAAATCCTAACAAAATAAATTGACGCTCCAAGCAAAACACATATCATGTGGCGAATAAAAATATAGCTCCAAGTAAAGTTACCGATGAACGAAGACGAAAGAGGGGATGCCTTCCGGGGCATCCCCAAGCTTAGGCTCTTGGTTGTCCTTGAATATTACCTTGGGGTGCCTTGGTCATCCCCAAGCTTAGGCTCTTGCCACTCCTTATTCCATAGTCCATCGAATCTTTACCCAAAACATGAAAACTTCACAACACAAAACTTAACAGAAAATTCGTAAGCTCTGTTAGTATAAGAAAACAAAAGACCACTTCAAGGTATATGGATAGTAGATAAAGTTTTTTGTAATATGAAAATATAAAAACAACAAGGTAACTAATGATAAAAGTGAGCGTAAACGGTATTGCAATGCGTTGAAACAAGGACTAGGGTTCATATACTTTCGCTAGTGTAAGTTCCCTCAACAATACTAACATAATTGGATCACATAACTATCCCTCAACATGCAACAAAGAGTCACTACAAAGTCACTAATAGCGGAGAACAAACGAAGAGATTATGGTACGGTACGAAACCACCTCAAAGTTATTCTTTCCAATCAATCCGTTGGGCTATTCCTATAAGTGTCACAAACAGCCCTAGAGTTCGTACTAGAATAACACCTTAAGATACAAATCAACCAAAACCCTAATGTCACCTAGATACTCCAATGTCACCTCAAGTATCTGTGGGTATGATTATACGATATGCATCACACATTCATCTATTCAACCAACACAAAGGACCTCAAAGAGTGCCCCAAAGTTTGTACCGGAGAATCACGACTAAAACGTGTGCCAACCCCTATGCATAGGTTCATGGGAGGAACCCGCAAGTTGATCACCAAAACATACATCAAGTGAATCACGTGATATCCCATTGTCACCACAGATATCCACGGCAAGACATACGTCAAGTGTTCTCAAATCTTTAAAGACTCAATCCGATAAGATTACTTGAAAGGGGAAACTCGATTCATTACAAGAGAGACGAGGGGTAGGAGAAACATAAGATCCAACTATAATAGCAAAGCTCGCGATACATCAAGTTCGTGCCAAATCAAGAACACGAGAGAGAGAGAGAGATCAAATACATAGCTACTGGTACATACCCTCAGCCCCGGGGGAGAACTACTCCCTCCTCGTCATGGAGAGCACCGGGATGATGAAGATGGCCACCGGAGAAGTATTCCCCCTCCGGCAGGGTGCCGAAACGGGTCTAGATTGGTTTTCGGTGGCTACGGAGGCTTCTGGCGGCGGAACTCCCGATCTATTGTGCTCCCTGGAAGTTTTAGGATACGTGGGTATATATGGGTGAAAGGAGTACGTCGGTGGACCGAAGGGGTGGCCACGAGGCAGGGGGCGCGCCCCTACCCTCGTGAGCTCCTCCTTCATCTTCTGACGTAGGGTCCAAGTCTATCCGGTAGGTTTCATTCCAAAAATAACTTCTCTAGTTGATTTCGTTCCGTTTCGACTCCGTTTGATATTCCTTTTCTTCGAAACACTGAAATAGGCATAAAACAACAAATCTGGGCTGGGCCTCCGGTTAATAAGTTAGTCCCAAAAATAATATAAAAGTGGAAAATAAAGCCCAATATTGCCCAAAACAGTAGATAATAGCATGGAGCAATCAAAAATTATAGATACGTTGGAGACGTATCATACATGCACGAGTTCCCGGCAAGGCTAGTCTTTTTCATTGACATGCTGATACAAGTACGAATGTTACAGGACTCAGGCATGGGCTTGAGAGATTACATTACTTAGAAATTAAGATTTGGCAAGTGCCTACAAATTAAAAGAAAGATAAGTGCCCCGTGATCTTTGTTCTTGCCCCTTTTCCTCCCAGGTGCAGCAGGTGAAGGCAAAGAAGAGGCGACGGGGAACGCGCTGATGGAGAGCATGGTGGGGATGACCCTCGGCAAGGCGCGTGGCCGAGAGAGGAGGGCGATGCAAATGATGGTGTTGCCACCGATGGTCAGTCGGAGTCGGAATCGGTGTCCTCCCGCCCGCTACCCTGGTCGTCACTGTCGCTGTCCTCCTCGTCACTGTCGCCCGAGTAGGAAGTTTCGTTGTCGGTGGAGCTCTCCGCACAGCACCCTAAGCGGGTTCCCAAGTGCCGGAAGACCTTGATGGAGAGCAGGCCATTCTCCATTAGATTGAACTGGAGAACATGCCCCTCCGACAAGCTATGAGCACGGGCAAAGGTCTTCCACCCACGGCGGAGATACATGACGTGAGGGGTGGGGAAGTCAACATCGACCCGCATGCCGCCATTCCCGCAGCCCCTCATGTGCAGCCTCAAGGCCTGTGGAGGGTCAAGCTCCATTTCCTGAGCAACCGAAGTGGGGAGACGGAGGTGACCGCGCACTAGCTTGTACAGCCTAATGAAGAACTCGCGGGGCTGGTCTCCGACATGGCCCTCCATTGGAGGAAGAGCCGCTGGCGGAAGCTGATACATCTCCAACGTATCTATAATTTTTGATTGTTCCATGCTATTATATTATCCATCTAGGATGTTTTATATGCATGTATATGCTATTTTACATGATTTTTGGGACTAACCTATTAACCTAGAGCCCAATGCCAGTTTCTGTTTTTTCCTTGTTTTGAGTTTTACAGAAAAGGAATACCAAACGGAATCCAATTGATGTGCCAATTTTTGATGATTTTTTATGGACCAAAAGAAGCCCCTGGAGTAAAATAGTTGGGCCAGAAGAGTCCTGAGCCATCCATGAGGGTGGAGGGCGTGCCCCACCCCCCTGGGTGTGCCCCCCTACCTTGTGGATGACTCGAAGACCCCCCTGACGTGAGACCGACGCCAAAAATTCCTATAAATACAGAAACCCCCGAAAAGAAACCTAGATCGGCAGTTCCACCACCACAAGCCTCTGTAGCCACGAAAAACCAATCGGGACCCTCTTCCGGCACCCTATCGGAGGGGGAATCATCACCGGTGGCCATCTTCATCATCTCGGCGCTCTCCATGATGAGGAGGGAGTAGTTCACCCTCGGGGCTGAGGGTATGTGTTGGAAATATGCCCTAGAGGCAATAATAAAATGGTTATTATTATATTTCTTTGTTCATGATAATTGTCTATTGTTCATGCCATAATTGTGTTATCCGGAAATCGTAATACATGTGTGAATACATAGACCACAACACGTCCCTAGTGAGCCTCTAGTTGACTAGCTCGTTGATCAAAAGATAGTCATGGTTTCCTGACTATGGACATTGGATGTCATTGGTAACGAGATCACATCATTAGGAGAATGATGTGATGGACAAGACCCAATCCTAAGCATAGCTCAAAGATCGTGTACTTCGTTTGCTATAGCTTTTCTGAATGTCAAGTATCATTTCCTTAGACCATGAGATTGTGCAACTCCCAGATACCGTAGGAGTGCTTTGGGTGTGCCAAACGTCACAACATAACTGGGCGACTATAAAGTTACACTACGGGTATCTCCGAAAGTGTCTGTTGGGTTTGCACGAATCGAGACTGGGATTTGTCACTTTGTATGACAGAGAGGTATCTCTCGGCCCACTCGATAATGCATCATCATAATGAGCTTAATGTGACCAAGTGGCTGATCACGGGATCATGCATTACGGTACGAGTAAAGTGACTTGCCGGTAACGAGATTGAACAAGGTATTGGGATACCGATGATCGAGTCTCGGGCAAGTAACGTACCGATTGACAAAGGGAATTGTATACGTGATTGATTGAATCCTCGACATCGTGGTTCATCCGATGAGATTATCGAGGAGCATGTGGGAGCCAACATGGGTATCCAGATCCCGCTGTTGGTTATTGACCGGAGAGTCGTCTCGGTCATGTCTGTGTGTCTCCCGAACCCGTAGGGTCTACACACTTAAGGTTCGGTGACGCTAGGGTTGTTGAGATATTAGTATACGGTAACCCGAAAGTTGTTCGGAGTCCCGGATGAGATCCCAGATGTCACGAGGAGTTTCAGAATGGTCCGGAGGTGAAGATTTATATATAGGAAGTTAAGTTTCGGCCATCGGGAAAGTTTCGGGGTAATCGGTATTGTACCGGGACCACCGGAAGGGTCCCGGGGGTCCACCGGGTGGGGCCACCTATCCCAGAGGGCCCCATGGGCTGAAGTGGGAGGGGAACCAGCCCCTAGTGGGGCTGGTGCGCTCCCCCCATGGGTCTCCCCTGCGCCTAGGGTTGGAAACCCTAGGGGTGGGGGCGCCCCACTTGGCTTGGGGGGCACTCCACCCCCCTTCGCCCCACCTTGGAGATTCAATCTCCTAGGGCTGGCCCCCCCTAGGGGTCCTATATATAGTGGGGGAGGGAGAGCAGCCGCAACCTAGTCCCTGGCGCCTACCTCTCCCTCCCGTGACACTCCTCCCTCTCCCTGAGCTTGGCGAAGCCCTGCTGAGATCACCGTTGCTTCCACCACCACGCCGTCGTGCTGCTGGATCTTCATCAACCTCTCCTTCCCCCTTGCTGGATCAAGTTGGAGGAGACGTCTTCCCAACCATACATGTGTTGAACGCGAAGGTGCCGTCCGTTCGGCGCTAGATCATCGGTGATTTGGATCACGACGAGTACGACTCCATCAACCCCGTTCTCTTGAACGCTTCCGTGCGCGATCTACAAGGGTATGTAGATGCACTCCCCTCTCGCTCGTTGCTAGATGACTCCATAGATTGATCTTGGTGATGCGTAGAAAATTTTAAAATTCTGCTACGTTCCCCAACAGTGGCATCATGAGCTAGGTCTATGCGTAGTTTCTATGCACGAGTAGAACACAAAGCGGTTGTGGGCGTGGATATTGTCAATTTTCTTGCTGTTACTAGTCTTATCTTGATTCGGCGGCATCGTGGGATGAAGCGGCTTGGACCGACCTTACACGTACGCTTACGTGAGACTGGTTCCACCGATTGACATGCACTAGTTGCATAAGGTGGCTGGCGGGTGTCTGTCTCTCCCACTTTAGTCGGATCGGATTCGATGAAAAGGGTCCTTATGAAGGGTAAATAGAAATTGGCATATCACATTGTGGTTTTGGCCTAGGTAAGAAACATTCTTGCTAGAAACCTATAGCAGCCACGTAAAAACTTGCAACAACAATTAGAGGACGTCTAACTTGTTTTTGCAGCATGTGCCGTGTGATGTGATATGGCCAAAAGGATGTGATGAATAATATATGTGATGTATGAGATTGATCATGTTCTTGTAATAGGAATCACAACTTGCATGTCGATGAGTATGACAACCGGCAGGAGCCATAGGAGTTGTCTTTATTTATTTATGACCTGCGTGTCAACATAAACGTCATGTAATTACTTTACTTTATTGCTAAAGCGTTAGCCATAGTAGTAGAAGTAATAGATGACGAGACAACTTCAAGAAGACACGATGATGATGGAGATCATGGTGTCATGCCGGTGACAACGATGATCATTGAGCCCCGAAGATGGAGATCAAAAGGAGCAAATGATATTGGCCATATCATGTCACTATTTGATTGCATGTGATGTTTATCATGTTTTACATCTTATTTGCTTAGAACGATGGTAGCTTAAATAAGATAATCCCTCGTAATAATTTCAAGAAAGTGTTCCCCCTAACTGTGCACCGTTGCGAAGGTTCGTTGTTTCGAAGCACCACGTGATGATCGGGTGTGATAGATTCTAATGTTCGAATACAACGGGTGTAAGCCAGATTTACACACGCAATACACTTAGGTTGACTTGATGAGCCTAGCATGTACAGACATGGCCTCGGAACACGGAAGACCGAAAGGTCAAGCATGAGTCGTATAGAAGATACGATCAACATGAAGATGTTCACCGATGTTGACTAGTCTGTCTCACGTGATGATCGGACACGACCTAGTTAACTCGGATCATGTTTCACTTAGATGACTAGAGGGATGTCTATCTGAGTGGGAGTTCATTGAATAATTTGATTAGATGAACTTAATTATCATGAACTTAGTCTAAAATCTTTACACTATGTCTTGTAGATCAAATGGCCCATGCTAATGTTGCCCTCAACTTCAATGCGTTCCTAGAGAAAACCAAGCTGAAAGATGATGGCAGCAACTATACGGACTGGGTCCGGAACCTGAGGATCATCCTCATAGCTGCCAAGAAAGATTATGTCCTAGAAGCACTGCTAGGTGACGCACCCATCGCAGAGAACCAAGACATTATGAATGCTTGGCAGTCACGTGCTGATGATTACTCCCTCATTCAGTGTGGCATGCTTTATAGCTTAGAACCGGGGCTCCAAAAGCGTTTCGAGAGACACGGAGCATATGAGATATTCGAAGAGCTGAAAATGGTTTTCCAAGCTCATGCCCGGGTCGAGAGATATGAAGTTTCCGACAAGTTCTTCAGTTGTAAGATGGAGGAAAATAGTTCTGCCAGTGAGCACATACTCAAAATGTCTGGGTTGCATAACCGCTTGACTCAGCTGGGAGTTAATCTCCCGGATGACGCAGTCATTGATAGAATCCTTCAGTCGCTTCCACCGAGCTACAAGAGCTTTGTGATGAACTTCAATATGCAGGGGATGGAAAAGACCATTCTTGAGGTATATTCAATGCTGAAATCAGCGGAGGTGGAAATCAAAAAGGAACATCAAGTGTTGATGGTGTATAAAACCACTAAGTTCAAGAAAGGCAAGGGTAAAAAGAACTTCAAGAAGGACGACAAGGGAGTTGCCGCGCCTGGTAAGCAAGCTGTCGGGAAGAAGTCAAAGAATGGACCCAAGTCTGAGACTGAGTGTTTTTATTACAAGGGAAGTGGTCACTGGAAGCGGAACTGACCCAAATACTTAGCGGACAAGAAGGCCGGCAACACTAAAGGTATATGTGATATACATGTAATTGATGTGTACCTTACCAGTACTCGTAGTAGCTCCTGGGTATTTGATACCGGTGCGGTTGCTCACATTTGTAACTCAAAGCAGGAGCTGCGGAATAAGCGGAGATTGGCGAAGGACGAGGTGACAATGCGCGTCGGGAATGGTTCCAAGGTCGATGTGATCGCCGTCGGCACACTGCCTCTACATTTACCTACGGGATTAGTTTTAAACCTCAATAATTGTTATTTAGTGCCAGCTTTGAGCATGAACATTGTATCAGGATCTCGTTTAATTCAAGATGGCTACTCATTAAAATCCGAGAATAATGGTTGTTCTACTTATATGAGAGATATGTTTTATGGTCATGCTCCGCTGGTGAATGGTTTATTCTTAATGAATCTCGAGCATAATGTTACACATATTCATAGTGTGAATACCAAAAGATGTAAGGTTGATAATGATAGTCCCACATACTTGTGGCACTGCCGCCTTGGTCACATAGGTGTCAAACGCATGAAGAAGCTCCATGCAGATGGACTTTTGGAGTCTCTTGATTACGAATCATTTGACACGTGCGAACCATGCCTCATGGGTAAAATGACCAAGACTCCGTTCTCAGGAACAATGGAGCGAGCAACCAACTTATTGGAAATCATACATACTGATGTGTGCGGTCCAATGAGTGTTGAGGCTCGCGGTGGCTATCGTTATGTTCTCACCCTCACTGATGACTTGAGTAGATATGGGTATGTCTACTTAATGAAACACAAGTCTGAGACCTTTGAAAAGTTCAAGGAATTTCAGAGTCGGGTTGAGAATCAACGTGACAGGAAAATCAAGTTCTTGCGATCAGATCGTGCGGGAGAATACTTGAGTCATGAATTTGGCACACACTTAAGGAAATGTGGAATAGTTTCACAACTCACGCCGCCTGGAACACCTCAGCGTAATGGTGTGTCCGAATGTCGTAATCGCACTCTATTGGATATGGTGCGATCTATGATGTCTCTTACCGATTTACCGCTGTCATCTTGGGGCTATGCTTTAGAGACTGCCGCATTCACTTTAAATAGGGCTCCGTCGAAATCCGTTGAGACGACACCGTATGAATTATGGTTTGGGAAGAAACCTAAGCTGTCGTTTCTAAAAGTTTGGGGATGCGATGCCTATGTCAAGAAACTTCAACCTGAAAAGCTCGAACCCAAGTCAGAAAAATGCGTCTTCATAGGATACCCTAAAGAAACTATTGGGTATACCTTCTACCTCAGATCCGAAGGCAAGATCTTTGTTGCCAAGAATGGATCCTTTCTAGAGAAAGAGTTTCTCTCGAAAGAAATAAGTGGGAGGAAAGTAGAACTCGATGAAGTATTACCTCTTGAACCGGTAAGTGGCGCAGCTCAAGAAAATGTTCCTGAGGTGCCTGCACCGACTAGAGAGGAAGTTAATGATGATGATCATGAAACTTCAGATCAAGTTTCTACTGAACTTCGTAGGTCCACAAGGACACGTTCCGCACCAGAGTGGTACGGCAACCCTGTCTTGGAAATCATGTTGTTAGACAATGGTGAACCTTCGAACTATGAAGAATCAATGGCGGGCCCAGATTCTGACAAATGGCTGGAAGCCATGAAATCCGAGATAGGATCCATGTATGAAAACGAAGTCTGGACTTTGACTGACTTGCCCGATGATCGGCGAGCCATAGAAAATAAATGGATCTTTAAGAAGAAGACAGACGCGGATGGTAATGTAACCATCTATAAAGCTTGGCTTGTCGCTAAGGGTTATCGACAAGTTCAAGGGGTTGACTACGATGAGACTTTCTCACCCGTAGCGAAGCTGAAGTCCGTCCGAATCATGTTAGCAATTGCCGCATTCTATGATTATGAGATATGGCAAATGGAAGTCAAAACGGCATTCCTTAATGGTTTCCTTAAGGAAGAATTGTATATGATGCAGCCGGAAGGTTTTGTCGATCCTAAGAATGCTGACAAGGTGTGCAAGCTCCAACGCTCGATTTATGGGTTGGTGCAAGCATCTCGGAGTTGGAACATACGTCTTGATGCGATGATCAAAGCGTTTGGGTTTACGCAGACTTATGGAGAAGCCTACATTTACAAGAAAGTGAGTGGGAGCTCTGTAGCATTTCTCATATTGTATGTGGATGACATACTGTTGATGGGAAATGATATAGAATTCTTGGAAAGCATAAAGGCCTACTTGAACAAGTGTTTTTCAATGAAGGATCTTGGAGAAGCTGCTTACATATTAGGCATCAAGATCTATAGAGATAGATCGAGACGCCTCATTGGTCTTTCACAGAGTACGTACCTTGACAAGATATTGAAGAAGTTCAATATGGATCAGTCAAAGAAGGGGTTCTTGCCTGTATTGCAAGGTACGAGATTGAGCACGACTCAATGCCCGACCACGGCAGAAGATAGAGAAAAGATGAGTGCCGTCCCCTATGCCTCGGCCATAGGGTCTATCATGTATGCTATGCTGTGTACCAGACCTGATGTAAACCTTGCCGTAAGTTTGGTAGGAAGGTACCAAAGTAATCCCGGCATGGAACACTGGACAGCGGTCAAGAATATCCTGAAGTACCTGAAGAGGACTAATGATATGTTTCTCATTTATGGAGGTGACAAAGAGCTCGTTGTAAAGGGTTACGTCGATGCTAGCTTCGACACAGATCTGGATGACTCTAAGTCACAAACCGGATATGTATATATTTTGGATGGTGGGGCAGTAAGCTGGTGCAGTTGCAAGCAAAGCATTGTGGCGGGATCTACATGTGAAGCGGAGTACATGGTAGCCTCGGAGGCAGCACAAGAAGCAATCTGGGTGAAGGAGTTCATTACCGACCTAGGAGTCATTCCCAATGCGTCGGGCCCGATGACTCTCTTCTGTGACAACACTGGAGCTATTGCCCTTGCCAAGGAGCCCAGGTTTCACAGAAAGACCAGGCATATCAAGCACCGCATCAACTCCATTTGTGAAAGTGTTCAAAATGGAGACATAGATATTTGTAAAGTACATACGGACCTGAATGTGGCAGATCCGTTGACTAAACCTCTCCCTAGAGCAAAACATGATCAACACCAGAACTGCATGGGTGTTCGATTCATCACAATGTAACTACACTATTAACTCTAGTGCAAGTGGGAGACTGTTGGAAATATGCCCTAGAGGCAATAATAAAATGGTTATTATTATATTTCTTTATTCATGATAATTGTCTATTGTTCATGCCATAATTGTGTTATCCGGAAATTGTAATACATGTGTGAATACATAGACCACAACACGTCCCTAGTGAGCCTCTAGTTGACTAGCTCGTTGATCAAAAGATAGTCATGGTTTCCTGACTATGGACATTGGATGTCATTGATAACGAGATCACATCATTAGGAGAATGATGTGATGGACAAGACCCAATCCTAAGCATAGGTCAAAGATCATGTAGTTCGTTTGCTATAGCTTTTCTGAATGTCAAGTATCATTTCCTTAGACCATGAGATTGTGCAACTCCCGGATACCGTAGGAGTGCTTTGGGTGTGCCAAACGTCACAACATGACTGGGTGACTATAAAGGTACACTACGGGTATCTCCGAAAGTGTCTATTGGGTTGGCACGAATCGAGACTGGGATTTGTCATCCGTATGACGGAGAGGTATCTCTGGGCCCACTCGGTAATGCATCATCATAATGAGGTCAATGTGACCAAGTGGTTGATCACGGGATCATGCATTACGGTATGAGTAAAGTGACTTGCCGGTAACGAGATTGAACGAGGTATTGGGATACCGATAATCGAGTCTCGGGCAAGTAACGTACCGATTGACAAAGGGAATTGTATACGGGATTGATTGAATCCTCGACATCGTGGTTCCACTAGGAGAAATTTGTTAATACGTGACGGTGACAGTCCGTCATGGACTAGGAGAAAACTTTCATGGGTGCCCACCCATGACGGAGTCGATGTCCGTCATGTATATCGCGTCATAATTTGGCATCATGCTGACCATGATGGATTTTCACCGTCATGGATTTGCCCCAGGCCCGCCCAAGGCCCAAATCATTGTGAAGGAACAGTCCGTCATGGATTGACGCCACGTAGGATTTCCAATTAACCAACTGCAATAACGTGGCTGCCTACGTGGACACTATTTTCTGTCACAGAAATCGTCACGGATTTTGGGGCAATTTAAATTTAGTTCTTCCCATTAGCCTATTTCATTCGGCCCAATTTTCAACAACTACATTTTTAAGCACAATGTGTTCCACAAATTATAATGCAAACTATGGCCCAAGACAAAGTATTTCCAAAGTTTCATACATACATATATGAATCAGTATGCAATCATCCACAGGTATTTACAATATAGAAGTTTACGAAATTCTCAGGAAATGATAATTTTACAATATAGGTTGACAAAATATCACTCAACAAAGTTAGGAAATAGTACAATCTAGCTCACACAAAGAGAACATTTAAACTATGGAAGTTATTATTCATCTTGTCGTCGGCCCTCCTGATGGAAACTATGTATCATGTCATGCTGATTGTTATTGGCAGCACCAAGTAGCCCACTATGCAATCATACCTAGCATATTTACAAGACCATTAGATATGTTAGATATAAATAGATAGAAGAGAATTGCAACAAATGTAAAAACTGAATCACGTCTTATCCAAAATTCTAGTAGTTGCTTAACTAACTAGCAGATCTCACAAAATCTACACTGCTAGTGCTCGCACAGTGAGAAAAGAAAAGAAAATAGCCAGCAGTAAGATGTGTTGTGCTCATGAAGTAACTCAACCAAACATTTTTCAAGAGCTGGATTCCAAATTATCTTCTTCGGTGACACAGGGACATCTCAATAATCATTTAATGTAAGTAAAAGACCAAAAGCATGGACTGAGTTTTTGGTTGGAAGAACAAGCATGAATTATGTGTATTTCCAGTCAAGTTTACTTCCAGCAAACATCATAATTCACAAATGCAAATTGAGCAAGTGCCATAGCAGAACATAAGGGCAAATAGATGTTTGAGTAAAGTGTGTGAATATTCAGTGCACTGTCCAAACTTCATAGACATTCAAGAATGGCGTTCTTGGCAAGCTCACCGGGGATGATGAGGCGGACGGAGGACATGGGAGGTGGCAGCCATGGCACTTTTCTCAATACATGCAATAAAACTGCAGATAAGAACGAGCATGTACCTACAGAATCTGCAGATACGAGTTTTTCTTCATTTAGATATAAAATGGTATGAGTTTCTCAATTCTAAAAGCTGGCAGGATAAATGCTGTAGGCAATTACTATTCAAAAAATCAGACAACATACATCTGATTTCTGAATTAGCAGTGTACAACTACAAAGCAAACAATCTTACTCTTAGTCATTTGATTGAGATTAATGAATTAACTTGAGAACAAAACACTAAAAAAACATGTCGCTCTATTAATACAGTAGCAAAAATCGTGTCTCGAAGAGCTATTTTAACAGAACATATACACTTCGTGCTTACACACAGACGGACACCAATACATGGAAGAAATATAATTAAGCAAGGCGGACAACACAAAACAACTATTTACAACAGCCTACCAACTAGGAGCATTAAAGGTCAGGCACATACTTAACAGATAAAGAACAGGAGCATCATATACAGCAGATTATTGCAACAGACACATAATGAAAGAACTTGCAGTTCTTATTTAAGCAGGACAGTTGCAATAAATCGTGTAAGCAAACTTCATGCTTAAGAAAGAAAGTAGCAATACTCTGTCCCCAAAATAGATGGCAGATTATGTACAGAAATATGAACATAAATAATGTCAAACCAACATCAATATATCCACCACTACACATACTTCCATAATATATTTATTGAACACTTTAGTTGTTGATATTTTCTCCTACATATTTGGTCAAACTTAGAAAGAAATGACTTCTTGACTGAATTTATACACCATGTATTTGGGGATAGAGGGATTATGTCTTAAGGTTGTGCCTACTAGAGACAAGACCACAATTAACATAATATATTACAAATTTACACAGTTGGATACAAATACAGTGCGCACAAATTAAAATTCAGCAAGGTGCATAACCCAGAACAACTATTTACAACAAACCTACCAACTATTGAGCAGTAAAGGAGGACAACTGCAATATATAATCATATGAAACAAACAAGTCGACGTTGCAGCATGCTTGCTTTGATTTATGTAAGCAACAAAAAACCTAGTGCAACAGATTTATGTTTTGTTGTTGTACAGTATATGTCCATAGTATCTCAAAGAGAAAAGGAGAAAATATCACAGATCTTCATCATAGAAATGCATTACCTATCTTGTTTGGAATCAGTGCATGGATGTAGAACGAAAAACATTATGGGACAGAGGGTATGGAGAGAAGCAAAGCCTCACCAGACATCGCCCTCCTTCTGCCTGGCACCCTGGAGAAGACCTCCTAGAAGACGCGGAGCTCCATGAGCGACCTGTCGAAGGCACTCGCACCAGTGCCGCCGTCGTATCTACCCTGGTGTCCACATCCTCGCCGAAGATGAAGCGGATGGCGCCGTCCTCCCAGAAGCCCAGCGCGTCCTCCGCGTCCATCTGAGGAGGGAGAAGCGAATCTGGGCGGGAAATCCATGGGCGAGAGGAAGAAGAGGATGCAGGAGAGCAGATCCATCGGTACCTGAGCAAATGCGGGAACCCCTAAGCGTCGAGGACGGGTGAAGGCGAGAGGCGGCCTGGGTGGAGGTGAATCGGGAGGAGGAGCGAATCTGCCGGCTTGGTCTTCTGCCGCGGCAGGGCGGGGCGAGATTCGAGCGCCGCCGCTGGGGTGAGGAAGGGCACACCAGCGTGTAGGCGGCCGGCGGCGGGGGCGGGCACCTCTACTGCTTGCCGACAGAGAGTTGTGGGAGGAGGGAGGCGAGGTAGTAGGTGGCGGCGATTGGGAGTTAGGAGGGGGTTGCGGACGAAGGAGATAAGAGGGGCCGAGGACGAGGGTTAGGGTTAGCATCTTATATGGGTAAAGATTAGATGGGCTTTAGCGGGCTTGGGCGGGCTTGGCGGGCTATACCACGCCATCCATGACAGTTTTGAAAACGTCAATAGAAATCCGTCATGGATTAACAAATTTCTTGTAGGGTTCATCCGATGAGATCATTGAGGAGCATGTGGGAGCCAACATGGGTATCCAGATCCCGCTGTTGGTTATTGACCGGAGAGTCGTCTCGGTCATGTCCGCGTGTCTCCCGAATCCGTAGGGTCTACACACTTAAGGTTCGTGACGCTAGGGTTATTGAGATATTAGTATACGGTAACCCGAAAGTTGTTCGGAGTCCCGGATGAGATCCCGGATGTCACGAGGAGTTTCGGAATGGTCCGGAGGTGAAGATTTATATATAGGAAGTTAAGTTTCGGCCATCGGGAAAGTTTTGGGGTAATCGGTATTATACCGGGACCACCGGAAGGGTCCCGGGGGTCCACCGGGTGGGGCCACCTATCCCAGAGGGCCCCATGGGCTGAAGTGGGAGGGGAACCAGCCCCTAGTGGGCTGGTGCGCCCCCCCCATGGGCCTCCCCTGCGCCTAGGGTTGGAAACCCTAGGGGTGGGGCGCCCCACTTGGCTTGGGGGGCACTCCACCCCCCTTGCCCGCCGCCCCCCCTTGGAGATTCAATCTCCTAGTACCGGCGCCCCCCTAGGGGTCCTATATATAGTGGGGGGAGGGAGGGCAGCCGCAACCTAGCCCCTGGCGCCTCCCTCTCCCTCCTGTGACACTCCTCCCTCTCCCTGAGCTTCGCGAAGCCCTGCTGAGATCACCGTTGCTTCCACCACCACGCCGTCGTGCTGCTGGATCTTCATCAACCTCTCCTTCCCCCTTGCTGGATCAAGTTGGAGGAGATGTCTTCCCAACCGTACGTGTGTTGAACGCGGAGGTGTCGTCCGTTCGGCGCTAGGTCATTGGTGATTTGGATCACGACGAGTACGACTCCATCAACCCCGTTCTCTTGAACGCTTCCGTGCGCGATCTATAAGGGTATGTAGATGCACTCCCCTCTCCCTCGTTGCTAGATTACTCCATAGATTGATCTTGGTGATGCATAGAAAATTTTAAAATTCTGCTACGTTCCCCAGCAGTATGTACCAGTAACTATGTGTTTGATCTCTCTCTCTCTCTCTCTCTCGTTTTCTTGATTTGGCACGATCTTGATGTATCACGAGCTTTGCTATTATAGTTGGATCTTATAATGTTTCTCCCCTCTATCTCTTGTAATGGATTGAGTTTTCCCTTTGAAGTTATCTTATCGGATTGAGTCTTTAAGGATTTGAGAACACTTGATGTATGTCTTGCGTGGGATACCCCTGGTGACAATGGGGTATTCTATTGATTCACTTGATGTATGTTTTGGTGATCAACTTGCGAGTTCAGTGACCTTGTGTACTTATGCATAGGGGTTGGCACACGTTTTCGCCTTGGCTCTCCGGTAGAATCTTTGGGGCACTTGAGGGAGTCCTAGATTAGGGGGTCCTCGGACAGCCGGACTATATACTTCGGCCGGACTGTTGGGCTATGAAGATACAAGATTCAAGACTTCGTCCCGTGTCTAGGTGGGACTCTCCTTTGCGTGGAAGGCAAGATTGGCAATTCGGATATGTAGATCTCCTCCCTTGTAACCGACTCTGTGTAACCCTAGACCCCTCCGGTGTCTATATAAACCGGAGGGTTTAGTCCGTAGAACAACAATCAGAATCATAGGCTAACTTCTAGGGTTTAGCCTCTATGGTCTCGTGGTAGACCAACTCTTATAATACTCATATCATCAAGATCAATCAAGCAGGAAGTAGGGTATTACCTCCATCGAGAGGGCCTGGACCTGGGTAAACATTGTATCCATCGCCTCCTGTTACCATCAGCCTTGGATGCATAGTTCGGGACCCCCTACCCAAGATCTGCCGGTTTTGACACCAACATTGGTGCTTTCATTGAGAGTTACACTGTGCCGTCACGATAAGGCTTGATTGCTCGTCTTGTTGTCAAGGACAACATTTCCTATGTGGGAGCCCTGGCTGTAGGCCAAACTCTCTGACTAGGCGGCTTCGTCATGACCGCCCGTTCGGCTGTCGCGCCGACGATGACTTCTCAAGTCATCAGAAACAGCATCCATGTCGGCTCGGGATTCACCGAGCAGATGGATCCAATGGAGCTCTCTTCTTTGAACGAGCTCTTGGATCGCATTGCTGCCTTGGGAGTCGCTACGGACTATGATCGGATCAGGCTTAAACCCGACCAAAGGGAGATTAACTCTCCGCCGGTCACCCATCAAATAGTGGTGGTGGACGAGCAATGCAGCGATTCTTACTCTATTTTGAGGACAAACTATGTCCGGATTCCCGAGCTCTCCGAGCCAGATACCCTTCTATGGGAGGACATGGCCCAAGCTTCGAACCTAGAATCGGACAGCGGGCCAGAACTATTGGGCAACGTCCCGCAGCCTGAACTGCCAAGCTGGGAAACTCCTCTGCCCCTGGGTCTCAGATCGGGTTAGGGTTTGTACCTAAATCTACCCACCCACCCTCACATAAGTGATCTTTCCCACATCCGACAAGAGCCCCAAGAGACAGTACATCACTATTGGGCCAGATTCCTCCTTGTAATGAGCAAGGTCAAGGACTATCACGAGGAAGACGCAATTTCATTCTTTTGCAAAAATTGCACAGACAAGGGAATCCTCAACGCCATAAGTCTCTGTGACATAGCACACTTCGCTGACTTGGCGGCCATAGTACAGAAGTACTGTGCGATGGAAAGCACCTGAAAAACCCAAACAAAATTCTGGGATCCTCCGGCTCTCACTAAACCCTCCGTCCGAACTAAAAGGGTGTACTCTAATATGTCACCTAATCGAATTACAAAGAAACCAAAGCCCATTGCGGGGCGTGGAACCGTATTGGAGGGATGGCTCAATGTGCCATGCAAAATTCACAGTACACCGGATACTATGCCAACACATAGCCTTAGAGCATGTTGGATACTCCGGCAGGTGGCCAAGAGCGGCGAGGATCTCCTCATCAACAATACCATAGAGCACCATCTCGTGGAAAATAACAATACAGTACTAATAGTCTTCGAGACTTCCACCTCAAATAATAGGCGCAAGCGAGCACTCCGCAGCCTCGCCGAAGTCTGCCACGTTGCAACAATAAATCCATGGAACGATACGGCTATAACCTTCAATGCCAGTGACGAACCTCAATTACGAACAGCCCGAGCACCAGCCTCTTTGGTCCTTAGTCCAATTGTGGACGGCTTCCGGCTTACTAAAGTGCTCATGGACGGTGGCATCGGATTAAACCTCATCTACAAGGAGACTCTTAGCAAAATGGAAATAGACAAGAGCCGCATTGAGCAAAGCAGCATGACCTTCAGAGGAATCATCCCTAGTCGGGAGGCACGATGTGCGGGAAAAATCACACTAGATGTGGTATTCAGCACACCGGAGAATTATAGGTCCGAAGAAATCACATTCCAAGTGGCCCCATTTAGTAGCAGATACCATGCCCTTTTAGGGCGGGAGGCATTAACGATCTTCCAAGCTATACCCCATTATGGGTACATGAAGCTCAAGATGCCCGGGCCCAATGGAATCATCACTCTAGCTACTGATTCGGACATAGCACTCCGCGCCGAAAATAAAACCGCCGCACTGGCCCTCGAGGCGTTTTCCGAAGCCTCACGGCCGAAGAACTAACTGCGCTGCGCTCCACAGTGGACAGGGACGACGTGATACTCGACAAAAGACCCAAGTCCACCTCTTTTAAACCAGCGGACGAAATAGTCAAATTCCAGGTCCACCCAACGGACCCTACAAAAACAGCATCCATCTGGGCACAGCTGAACCCCACAATAGACGCCACACTACGGGAGTTCTCGCGCGAGAATTGGGACATCTTCGCCTGGCATCCTTCAGACATGCCAGGAATCCCAAGCAGGCTGGCCGAGCATAGCCTAAACATTCTAAAGGGATTCAAGCGGGTCAAGCAGACTCTTCGGCGTTTCTCAGAGCCTAAGCGACAAGCCATGGGAGAAGAGCTAGCCAAGTTACTCGAGGCCGGAGTCATTAGAGAAATAAAACACCTGGAATGGCTAGCAAACGTGGTGATGGTACCAAAGAAGGACAAATCCTGGCGCCTATGTTTCCATTTCAAGGACCTTAACAAGGCTTGCCCCAAGGATCCCTTCCCCCTCCCCGACATCGATCAAATTATCGACGCTACCGCAGGACACGACTCATTGTGTTTCCTCAACGCATACTCCGGATAGCATCAAATCAAGATGGAAGAGTCCGATCAAGCCGCAACGGCATTCATCACTCCATACGGACCCTTCTATTTTAACACCATGCCTTTCGGGCTCAAAAACGCCGGTGCAACCTATCAACGCATGATTCAGACATGTCTGGAAACATAAATCGGCAAAACAGTGGAGGCATACGTAGACGATGTGGTCATTAAAACCAGACACGTCGAATCCTTAATAGACGACTTGAGGCTTACGTTCGACAATCTCCGAACATATGACATAAAGCTCAATCCGGAAAAATGCGTTTTCGGCGTGCCCGCCGGAAAGCTCTTGGGCTTCATCGTTTCCAATAGAGGAATTGAAGCAAATCCGGCTAAAATTCGAGCTCTGTCACAGTTGGCTATCCCAACAGACCTCAAGTAAATCCAGAAATTAACCAGATGCGTGACAGCCTTAAGCCGCTTTATCTCCCGATTGGGAGAAAAGGCATTACCTCTTTATCACCTTCTTCGGCGCACCGAACACTTCGAGTGGACGGATGCGGCCACGACCAGATTGAAAGAAATAAAAGCCCTACAACCAGCAACCCAATCTTGGCCGCGCCAAATATCGGCGACCCAATGTTGTTATATATAGCGGCAACACACCAGGTTGTAAGCGCAGTGCTCGTCGTCGAACGAGAAATGGACGGACATAAGTTCCCGCTTCAAAAGCCAGTATACTACGTATCCACTGTCCTCACTGCATGCAAATCACGGTACCCACATTATCAAAAGATAGCATACGCGGTCTTCATGGCATCCCCAAAACTACGACACTACTTTCAAGAGTGTTCAATTACGGTGGCCTCTGAAGTACCACTCAACGATATAATTAAAAACCGCGATGCCATGGGCCAGATGGCTAAATGGGCTATTGAGCTCCTCCTGTTCGACATAACATACAAACCACGACGAGCCATTAAGTCACAAGTACTGGCTGATTTCATCGCCGAATGGACAGAAGCCTAACTCCCTAAAGAGTACGGCGCGTACTCCAATTGGATCATGCACTTCAACGGCTCTAAGATGCTGGCTGGTCTGGGGGCAGGCATCGTCCTGACATCCCCCACCAGAGATACAGTCTGATACGTACTCCAAATATTATACACAGACTCCAACAATGCAGCAGAATATGAGGCCCTGTTGCATGGTCTCCGGATGGCAGTCTCCATGGGGATTCAACGCCTAGAGGTGCGTGGGGATTCAAACCTCGCAATATCTCAAATAAATGGAGACTTTGATGGCAAGGACCCAAAAATGGCGGCTTACCGCAATGCCGAAATGTCAGCTCGGTTCGACGGGCTCGAATTCCACCATGTGGTCCGAGAAAACAATCAAACGGCGGATATCCTCGCCCGCATTGGCGCTAAGCGCGACCCTGTACCACCTAATATCTTCTTGGAAAGGTTTTTTAAGCCATCTGTGGTGTGGGAAGGGGAGACCGGCAACAACAGTCCGGATCCGGCCACAACACCAGATCTCGAACACTCTGACGTAATCGGAGGCTCCGCCACCGAAATAACACCTTCGGCCCACATGATTATGGCTGCCATCGCCCCGTGGACAGAACCCTTCTTGGCTTACCTAAATAGGCAAGAACTCCCTGAGGACCCAAACGAGGCACGTTGCATTGTGCGGCGGTCTAAAGCCTACAAGGTCCACAAGGGAGAGCTTTATAAGAAAAGCTCTACCAGAGTACTTCAAAGGTGCATCTCCGAAGAGGAAGGACGACAACTTTTGGCAGAAATTCATGCTGGACTCGGTGGCCATCACGCCATAGCTCGGGCCCTTGTAAGCAAGGCCTTCCATACAGGTTTCTACTGGCCGACAGCCCAAGCAGACACACAGGACCTCGTCCAACATTGCGTCGGTTGCCAGCTTTTTGCAAGCCAAAGCCATATGCCACCTACCGCTCTCCAAACAATCCCCATTACTTGGCCCTTTGTGGTCTGGGGGCTTGATATGGTCGGACCCCTTAAAGGAGGAAGCCATAAGAAAAAGTACCTATTGGTCATGGTGGATAAATTCACCAAATGGATAGAAGCCAAACCAGTTAAAACAGCCGAGTCCGGACCAGCTATAGGCTTCATATCCAGGGTTGTACACCATTATGGTGTCCCCCACAGCATCATCACCGATAACGGCTCGAACTTGACAGCTTACAAGGTAAAAACTTGGTGCGGCAACATGGGCATTAAGCTGGATTATGCCTCCATCTATCACCCCCAAACAAACGGTCAAGTCGAACAAGCAAATGGTCTTATTATGAGTGGCATTAAACCCATATTAGTGTGATCCTTGACGGAATCAGATATGCACTGGGTTGAGGAGCTCCACTCCGTACTATGGGGGCTGCGGACCACGCCGAATCGCACTACTGGATACACACCGTTTTTTATGGTGTACGACGCAGAGGCGGTACTGCCCTGCGACATCATTCATGACTCACGTCGAGTGCGCATGTACGAAGAGAAAGACGTCGAGCTTGATCGGCAGGACAGTTTAGACGCCCTGGAGGATGAGCGTGATGTTGCAAAAGCCCGCTCTGCATTCTATCAGCAATAGGCTCGACGGTATCAAAGCAGAGAAGTACGGGCCAAAACTTATAACATTGGCGAACTCGTTCTACGCCTACCAGAGAAGAAAAAGGACAAGCTCAAGCCCAAATGGGAAGGTCCCTTCGTCATTGACAAAGTTCTAACTGGTGGAGCGTACCGTCTATGGGATGCATCGGACAATCGACTCGAGCCAAACCCATGGAACGCGGCCAACTCCGAAGGTTCTACGCCTAGTACCGAACTATGTGTTCGTCTCCTTACCTCTGCCTTTATATATATATATATATCCGCTATCTGTATTTCTTTCTTTCTTTCTTCCCTTTTTCTTCACGGCCTTAAAAGGTTATAATGTGTCTTGACTACACAATCTTGACGCGCCATGCGTGCTCATTATACCTGGGGGCTTCTTATACATAAGCTTAATATAATTATGTTCCGGGCTCTATGCCCCCCTGCACATATGTTACTTCTCCACATGTACCTTTTCTTCGCCATTATATACATCGATATGACTTAAGTTTTGGCCAAGCTGGGTTGCCTGGCTCTTGTGTTTATGCCCTACGTTCTCGTTAATTCGGCTAGGGCATAAGGGGAGCACCTCTGCGATTGTTACTATCGGGTCAGCCGGATGTGTACCTCAGACTGTGTGAAGCCGAAAGCTAGCGTTCTTAAGGGAATATTTAGTCAGTGAACAAAATATGACTTTTACTTATTGCAATACATGCCCTCAGAAGTTTATATCCCGCGTCTCTTTTCGCAGTTCGGACAAGCACATTAATGCATGTGTACCCAGGGAAATGAACCCTTAACGGAACTATTCTCCCTGGAAGATGTTTCTTACTATCCATGTAATATAACATAGCTAGTTGGGTACTTGTCGGTTCAAACACTTATGACCCCTACGTCTGGTTTCCACGCGTACCCCAGTTTTTACATAACTGAGCAGGTATTCGGATACACTCCGGACTGTCGAGTCTGGAGGTCGAAGCGAAAAGGTCTGCCACGACAAATGATTTACAATCCAACTAGGGACAATATATGTCACTTGAAGTACACAGTCACTTAGACTGACAAAATTATTCTTCTATACCATCCAACAGGCTGTCTAGCCTACAATCCTGTTGGGAATACTTTGCGGCTAATTTTACATGGTAATACACTAGACTAACAGGGATCTCTTTCCCATCAGACCCCCACAGGTCCGACCTCGGCCATGTGGTTCGGGCCAGCCTTGGTATATCACGTCTTCACCATGGCCCAGGCTTCCCTTGCACCTTGTCGGCAGGCAGATATCTTCCATAATCAGAAGCGCCGCCGCGCTCCCTTGAGCATCTCTATGAGCTCCCCATGCCTTCTAGCAGGGAGGCGGATGGCCACAAGGCCTGGGCAATGCCCTACATCACCTGCCGAACTTGTTCGTGTAGTTGTGAGAGCTCTGGCAGAAGATCGCCCGCAGACCCGGGAATCTCCTCTTCGGGACTCTATAAAAGTTCGTTCAAGCACTTACTAAAAATGCTGCGTCAAAGCTCCTTATTATCCTTTACGAAGTCAGCTAGCTGGGCCCGAACATCTTTCAGTTCAACGCCCAGCCGGGTATTGGCATCTTGGATATCGTTTTTCTCTTGCCTAACCTACGTAAGCACGCGCTCGCCAGCCTCTAGCTGTCGTTGAGCATGTTGCTCATCCGCTCACACGATCTTCGGATTCACTCCGGGATCATCTGCAGAATCTATTGTTAGATTTGCATGCATGCCGAATACTAACTGGTACATGTCATTCCATTCTTTTCGATTAGAACAAGTGTTACCAGATGGGGCCTTCTTGGACTCAGGGGCTACTGATATACATAATTATTAGATTTTCTTACTTGTATATCCTTTACATACTGGTCCGTGGCTCTGGCAAGACCATTTTGAGCAGCTCGGATGTACGCGTCTCCTGAGTTGAAGGCATTGAATGCCTTTTCGGAGAAACCAGGGTCGCGGAGTACGGCCCGACGACGCCTGTGATTCATGGCACTCTCCACTTCGGAATTCGTAGCGGACAGCCTATCTGCATCCTCTGTAGGAGGAACATCCGGTGTTGTCCCCATGTTAGCATCTGCCCCTAAGTCCGGCTCTGAAGCCCGGCTGGTGGAGGCGTGGCCGGCAGGCTCTCCGGACACGGTCCGACGAGCATTTTTCTGCCAGGAACCATGGACGTTATTATATTTTAAAGACGAGAACCACGGAGCAGGGTTCTTTTTCATACCTCTGTGAGGGCGTCTTAGTCCTGACTGCCTTCCTTTTAAGCCTACCCGGCTTCGGTGCCCCTTGTTGGTGAGTCACCATGGGTTCGGCATGGCGTACCGAGGGCCTTCCCTGTAAGACACCATATGTGTGCGGTGGGTGTTGGGGATATTACTGCTGGGCGTAAACCGGCCTATCTGGGCCGGGTCAACTTCATCAGTAGTTCCAGAAGTGATAAAGCCCAAGAAGGCAGATGAGGGCCTAAGGCCTGTAGCCGGTTCAAGACTTGTAGCTATAAACCGGAATTTGTATATAAACTTGTACTGTAAGTTAGGAATAAGGAGAGACCAACCTGGATACAAATATCGACCGGTGTTGGGACTCTGTGAACCGATGGGTGTCACCCGTGTATATAAGGGGACGACCCGGCGGCGGTTCAAGGACAACAGACAACAACTCGAGACATAGGCGAAGCTTGTTTGCTCCCTAGTCATCGAAACCTCATCAATTCCATCACAACTAGACGTAGGCCTTTACCTTCATCGAAGGGGCCGAACTAGTATAAACTCTCTTGCGTCCTTGTGTCCGCTTTAACCCCTTCAAGCTAACCCGTCGCGATGGCTCCACGACTAAGTCCTTTCTCTAGGACATCTGCCGCGACAAAACCACGACAGTTGGCGCCCACCGTGGGGCAATCGCACGATGGTTTCCGGTTCTTGGAGGGCTGCTTTGAAGGACTCGAGGGCTACGCTGTAGGCCGGATGACTAAGATCGTCGCGGCAAGCTCTACATCGACGACGCAGGCTGGGGCCCCGAGGCCAGCTCAATTGAGTACGGGTACCGGGTCCCCTTTGGTAGCATTCACGTTTTCATTGGCAAGATCGGTGAACCGGGCCCTGATCCGGACATTTGCACCGACCTCGTCGAGACGGCTCAGCGTGCGCGATCCGCCCGGGTTAAACTGGCCATGAAGCGTGCCTTCGTAGGAGTCATCCATGGAGGAAGTTATGAGGACGGATCGGAATTTCGCGGCGCGGCCGTCGTTTGTTCCGGTGACGAATCTTCGAGCGGAGAAACCGAATCTCTTTATCAGCTACAAGATGGCCAGATTGGGAGCTGTTCCGATGGCGACAGTATTCCGGACCCCTCTGATCTGCCCAACCGGGTTGGGATATTCATGGTCGGGACACAAGCAGCGATTCATTCTTCGACAGCTGCGGCAACGATCTCCGGTTCAGCAGCGGCGACAGCTGCCGGGGCAGGAGGCCCTGTGCGCCCGCCGGCTCAGGTTCTATCAGAACTATTTGATGCGTTGGCTGTGCTTATGGCGGAAGTTAATCCGCCGGATCAGGATGTTCACAACGCGGAGATTGCAAAGGTAAAGGAACAGATCACCTAGGCCAAGGCGGATCTGGCGGCTGAGGACACCAGGATGGCCGCAGAGCGGGCCGCTTTAGACGCACAGGCCTACAGGCTTATGTTGCACCAGAGCGCGTCGCATGAAGTCATGAGGAGGAAGCACCGATCCCGCTTACCTCCGGTTTTCGAGGCCAGAGACCTTTTCAACACTCCAGGACCAAGAGCCGGCAATCCGCTGGAGGGAAACCGGGCAGAAGCCCCTGGGACCGGTGCACCGGTTCAGCCTCATCAGATGGACCCACCTCGTCAAAACACCGTTATACCTCAGGCTGCTTTAACACCTCCGGGTCACTACTCCAACCCAATGGACAATCTTGTTGCCGCTGCTACACGGCTGGAGGCCATTCCAATTGAAGGTGACTCGCCGCAGGAAGTAGAGACGCGGCGGGTCAAGGAACTTCTGAGGACAGCTTTGGCCCAACAGGAAGCGTACTCGTACAGCCGCGACCGGATCCACTCGACCCCCCATCCAAACCGGAGCTATAGAAGACATATGGATGAACCAGCAGTGTCAAGTAATGAACGACATGGAGCACCCCATGACAAAAACCCGGCGGGTGGTGCTGATAACGCTCAGGGAGTAGTGGACCAGGCCCGCGCGCGCAGGGAGGCCGAGTTAGCAACACAGCATCAGGCTCGGCAGCTCACGCCGGTTCGTCCAACCATCTTGACTGAACCTGGTGTTACTTCTAGTTCTTTGGGGGTGCCTTGCCTTATCCCTGCTTTACGCAACATGCGCCTGACCAAGGATTTCAAAGGCCCGCGCAAGTACCAAATTACACGGCGGATCAACCTCCAGATACATGGGTGGAGAGCTATGAGATGGCCATGGAGATGCTTGATGTGGATGATGCGGCGTGTGCGAAATACTTCACCATGATGCTTGAAGGAACGGCCCGTACTTGGTTAAAAAGCTTGCCGGCTAATTCTATCAGTTCATGGGCCCAATTACGAGCCCGGTTTATCAGCAATTTCAAAGATACCTGTAAACAGCCTATGTCAAAAGTGGACTTAGCTGCATGCGTCCAGGAGGAAGGAGAATCAACAACTCATTGGGTGCGTCGGGTTCCACAAGTGTTGCACTCCTCAGACCGCATCAACGCTGACACCGCAGTATTAACCCTAGAAGGCAACTGCCGGTTTGGGCCCCTGAAGCTGAAGTTGGGACGGATGAAGCGTCATTGCACCGACATGGGGACCCTCATGGCCGCTTTGGTGAAATATGATGATTCTGATAGTACCAAGGATCCCGAATCTAATGATGACAAGACAGGGAAAGGGAAGAAGAACAGCAGCTCCAAAGGTCAGCAGCATCACTGGGCAGGCAATGGTGGAGGAGGCAAGCGTAAAGCAGATGGTAACATGGACTTTGTGGCTAATACCAACGCACAGGACAATGGCCAGCGACGCAAGGGTAGGCCGAAAAATCGTAATGGAGCACCCAACCCTAACCCAAACCGCCTAAACTATCTGCTAAGCCAGCCCTGTCCAAGACATGGGACGAAGGAGGCGCCAGCAAACCACCTTTGGAAGGATTGCTTTATTATGCAGGAGTTCAAGAATTCTAATAATTTCCGGTATGATCACGAATCTGGCGGTGGCTCAGGATCCGGGCCGGGTTACGGTGGAGGGAGTTCCGGTTCAGGATTCAATGGTAATCCGGGCGGACATAATGGTCAAAATAGTCAGAACAACCAGGGTGGTTACAACCAACAGCAGCAACAGTCAGGTTACCAGAGCAACCCAAAGCAGTTGAGTAATGGGCAGTACCATGTCTTCACCACTAGCTTGGACAAGTGAGACCGGAAGGTTCAGAGGCGGGCGGTCAACTCTGTTGAACCGGCCATACCCCGTTATCTACGTTGGTCTGAACAGCCAATCATATGGAGCAGAGAAGATCACCCTCCCCAGGTCGATAATCCGGGTCAGTTGGCTCTGGTGGTGGCGCCACAGGTGGGAGGTTACAAGTTCACCAAGGTACTCATGGATGGAGGGAGCAGCATTAACATCCTGTACTATGAGACCTTTCGTCGTATGGGACTAACAGATAAGAATCTCAAACCGTCTAATACAGTATTCCACGGTGTAGTGCCTAGCAGATCAGCATATCCTGTTGGTAAGATAGCTCTGGAAGTGTCCTTTGGGGATGATCATGATTCCAGGTCGGAGACATTGACGTTTGAAGTGGTGAAAATCCAAAGTCCATATCATGCCCTGTTTGGGCGACCGGCCTACGCCAAGTTTATGGCTCAGCCCTGTTATGTGTATTTGCAGCTCAAGATGCCGAGTCACAAGGGGACAATAACGGTTCACGGAAGCCGCAAAATCGCTTTGGAATGCGAGGAAGGAGATGCGGCTTATGCAGAGTCGGTTTGTGCCACCAAGGAGTTGAAGTACTATAAAGACAATGTTGATCCGGCGGACATGAATCCGTTGAAGAAGCCAACTACGGAGCATGATCCGGCCCTGAAGTTCAAATCGGTAGCAGAAACTAAGCTTGTTGACTTCGTACCTGGCGATTCGTCCAAGCAGTTCAGCATCAGTGCCAACTTGGATCCGAAATAGGAAAGCGCGCTCATCGAGTTCATCCGTGAGAATCGGGACATTTTTGCATGGAAGCCCTCTGACATGCCAGGTGTACCGAGGCAACTCGCTGAGCACACACTTAATTTGGATCCTAAATATAAACCAGTGAAACAGTTCCTCCGCGGGTTTAACGAAGAAAGACGCAAGGCGATTGGAGAAGAGGTAGCCAGGCTCTTAGCAGCTGGCTTTATTGTTGAAGTTTTTCACCCTGAGTGGCTTGCCAATCCGGTGTTGGTCCTCAAGAAAAATGGCACCTGGCGCATTTGTGTGGATTACACAGATCTTAATAAGGCTTGTCCAGCAGATCCTTTTGCCCTCCCCCGTATTGATCAAATTATTGATGCTATGGCGGGTTGTGAGCGTTTATGTTTTTTGGATGCGTATTCTGGCTATCATCAGATCAAAATGGCAGTTAAGGACCAGGAGAAGACAGCATTTATAACTCCCTTTGGAGCTTTCTGCTATGTGTCTATGCCCTTCGGGCTCAAGAGTGCCCAGGCAACTTACCAACAGTGTGTACAAAATTGTCTTCACAAGCAGATTGGCCGTAATGTACATGCTTACGTGGATGATATCGTGGTTAAATCCAGGGAGAAGGAGACTCTGATTGATGATTTGAAGGAAACCTTTGATAACCTGAGAACATACAAGATGATGCTTAATCCGGACAAGTGTGTCTTTGGTGTACCGGCGGGCAAGCTATTGGGTTTTCTGGTCTCCAATAGGGGAATTGAGGCTAATCCGGAGAAGATCACGGCTATCACCTCCCTGTCTAAACCGAAGTGTATCAATGATGTTCAACGCCTGGCAGGCCGGATTGCCGTGTTAAGCTGGTTTATCAGTCATCTTGGTGAGAAGGCAATCCCTTTGTATCAGATGTTGAAGAAAACGGATCAGTTTGTTTGGAGCTCCGCCGCTAATGAAGCATTTGAGGACTTAAAGCGGCAGTTGGCCAATCCACCTGTGCTCGCCGCTCCCATTGACAAGGAGCCGTTACTGCTATATGTTGCTGCTAATGCTCGGGCTGTCAGCGTGGCTATTGTGGTGGAGCGAGAGGAGGCAGGCAAGGAGCATCCAGTTCAACGACCGGTCTATTATATCAGCGAGGTGCTAATCGAGTCCAAGCAAAGATATCCGCATTGGCAGATGCTGGTGTATGGAGTTTTCATGGCATGCCGGAAGCTTAAACAATACTTCCAAGGGCAACCAATTACGGTGGTCAGTTCTGCTCCTTTGGGAGATATCATCCAGAACCAGGAAGCAACTGGCCGGGTTGCAAAGTGGGCTATAGAGCTGGGGCCATACGGTTTGAAGTATGTGCCTCGGACAGCGGTTAAGTCTCAAGAACTTGTTGATTTCATCAATGATTGGACGGAAATGCAAGCACCTGAAGAAAAGCCGGATCACACGTATTGGACCATCCATTTTGACGGATCCAGGCAGTTGGAAGGCTCGGGGGCTGGAGTTGTATTAACTTCCCCACGAGGTGATAAGTTTTGTTATGTTCTCCGCTTAATGTTCCCTTGTACTAACAATGCAGCTGAGTATGAAGCATTGCTCCATGGTCTCCGGATGGCTAAGGAGATGAATCTAAGTCGAGTTAAGTGCTTCGGTGACTCGGACCTTGTGGCTCAGCAAGTGTCTGGCACTTGGGACTCCAAGGACCCACTCATGGCAGCATATCGTCGTGAGGTGGATATTGTTGCAGGTTATTTCAAAGGCTATCAGGTGGACCACGTGGACCGGTGGAAAAATGAAGTGGCGGACGCTTTAAGCCGGCTGGGCTCTCAGCGCAAACCGGTCCCGCCCAATGTTTTTCTGGATGTGCTGCACAAGATCCCTGGTGAAGAGGATTTGGCTATTCCTGATCCGGAGGCTCAATTGGTGGCGGCTCTTCATGTTATTCCGGATTGGACGCTTCCTTACCTGGCGTACATGAGCCGGGGCGAGTTGCCAGAGGATGAGATTCTGGCCCAGCAGATAATCCGGCGATCCAAGTCCATGGCTATCATCAACGGCGAGTTGCATCATTGCAGTGTATCGGGAGCTTTTCAACGCTGCGTGTCTCCTGAAGAAGGCCGTGAAATTTTGCGTGAGATCCACGAAGGAGATTGTGGTCACCATGCTGGTTCAAAGTCTTTGGTGGCTAAAGCATTTCGCCATGGCTTCTATTGGTTAACTGCTCATGCTGATGCGGAGGATCTGGTTAGACGATGTGATGGTTGCCAAAGGTTTTCAAGACGTGCTCATGTACCGGCTCAAGAATTGAGAACGATTCCAATTACTTGGCCGTTTGCGACTTGGGGGCTGGATATGGTTGGGCCTTTCAAAAGGTCCAAAGATAAGAAGACCCACCTCCTGGTGGCGGTTGACAAGTTTACAAAGTGGGTGGAGGCAGAACCTGTTAGCAAGTGTGATGCGTCCACGGCGGTTCAGTTCATCAAAAAGGTGATTTTCCGGTTTGGCTTTCCGCACAGTATTATCACAGATAATGGTACCAATTTGTCCAAAGGTGCTATGAAGGAGTTCTGCGAACGGGAGCACATCCAGCTCGACGTTTCGTCAGTGGCACATCCACAGTCCAATGGTCAAGCAGAAAGAGCTAATCAAGAGATCTTGAGAGGCATCAAGCCCCGGCTCATGGTTCCTTTGCAGAGAACGCCGGGTTGTTGGGTAGCAGAATTACCATCTGTGTTATGGAGCATCAATACAACACCCAACAGATCAACAGGATACACACCGTTCTTCATGGTTTATGGAGCGGAGGCGGTTCTCCCCAATGATATCCGTCATGATTCACCTTGTGTGACGGCTTACATTGAAGCGGACAACGAGACAGCACGGCAAGATGCTTTGGACCGGTTGGATGAAGAGCGTGACATCGCAGCCGCCCGATCGGCGATTTACCAGCAGGATCTTCGTCGTTATCACAGTCGCCGAGTCAGAACCAGAACCTTTCAGGAAGGAGATTTGGTGCTTCGGCTCATCCAAGATCAGACTGATATGCATAAGCTATCCCCACCTTGGGAGGGGCCTTTCGTGGTCAGCAAGAATCTGCACAACGGGTCGTACTATCTGATCGATATTCGAGAGCATAAAGACTCACGCACATCAGAGGAGGAGACCAACAGGCCATGGAACATAGCTCATCTTCAGCCTTACTATACCTGAGCCATTGGCTGTACTTGCGTACATATTATGACAATGTATATAGTATGATTAAATATAATAAACCGGAACCTCAGCTAAAGCGGGGTATCTGTTCTTTTACATCGTGTGAGGTTACACGGAGTTGCTCTAAAGCGGCCTTTGGTTTACGCCTTGATTTTGCTTTTTAAAAGCATCATATCACTTGGGGGTTTGGTCGTGTCCGAACCAATACCATGCCTCTTGATAGGCGAGAGCCACCAGATCACTTGGGGACTTGGTCACGTCTGAACCAGTCATGCCTCTTGATCGGCCTAAGGCCACAGAATCACTTGGGGGCTTGGTAGAACCCGAACCATGACCATGCCACTTGATCGGCATAAATGCCACGGTTTCATTTGGGGACCTGGCTGACTAGAACCATAGTTACACCTAACGGGAGCTTGGTCGTGTTCGGCCATGGTAACACCATCTAATCAGCTCAAATAAACCTTTTTTGCAATGGTTTTGTCATTGCACTTGATTTACACTTTTCTTTGAAGGGGGGTTTTTGTTTTTTATTGCGTTTTTTAAACCGACAAAGTTTTTTAACCAATCAATTGACGGAACACAGTTCACGTCAATCCGGAGACTATTTGCCCGGTTTGATCCTTATTGTTAACATCCTCTTATGGAGTAACACGGTGTTTATTATAACACAGCATGGTTTACCTGGTAAACCAGCGTCATATATGTACAGGAGCTGTTATCTCCTCCAACAGTGTGGGTTTGCAAAACTCCGCTTCAAGATTGGCCAAGCCAACTTCATGTTCAACGAGAGCAGGTATTATGTATCACAAAAATTTGGTAATATACTTAAGAATTTTTTTGGATGTTTTGGCTTCATATATGCAGACATCATATTCCGCCGGACGGTACAACCGCGGTGGCACTTGAAGAGTTTTTTTATTGCAGAAGGTGCTTTGGAAAGTTCATCACCACAAGAAGAACAAATTATGCATGAAGGCATATCAACATCAAAAGTATCAGCTAGCCTATTACAAGGCAACACGGTGCCCATAATAATATCATTGTTTTTCGCCAAGGAGAGGCAGTTTCAAAACCGGATTCCGGTTCAAGCTTGGTCACCAGCTTGGCCTGATGGTTGTGGGTCACCCTGCGCCGCTTCGGCCTCCGTTTCTCTACCCAGTGGCTGGAAATCAACAGTTGTCCAGTCGATTCCCATTAATGCTTGAAAAACAGCTTCATCGTGGATCAGCAATGACAGGTCAATATTAGGAGCGTAAGTGTGCTTACGGATTGGAGGGATAAGATTTTCCGACTCATGAATTGGGGCAGCTATTCGCTTGTTCTGATTATCATATTGAGCTTGATAACGAGACAAGTCTGCTTCTTCAGCCAGTTGACAAGCTAGCGGACGCACCTCCCGGTTTATGGCTCGCTGATCCGCTTCACTAAATTCTGACCCATCTTCTTTCAAGCTGGGATAGCCCTGAGCCGCTTCAATAGGATCAAAATCCGGCACCCAGGCTTTTGCCCGCATTAAGGCATTGATCGCACCGGTTTGAGCAGCAGATTTCTTCAGCTCTTCAACCCGGGCGGGAAGCACCGATAGTTTCATCAGGGTATCTTGAATCAAAGT